>NW_020686607.1:0-1466 GCF_002925995.2 Terrapene triunguis
GCCCCGCGGGGAGGGGCCTGCGCTGAGAGCGGCTCCACACCGGGACTTGGGGGGTGCGGCCCAGTGTCCTGCGGGGGGCAGAGTGGGGAGCTCAGTCTCAGGGCCCCCTGCCGAGCCCTTTCCCTGCTGGGACACGAGGCAGGGGGTGACCCCACAGCCCCAGAGACGTCAGCGCGGGGCAGCTGGGAGTGGAGCCAGCCCCCGTCTGAGGGCAGGATGGGGGCAGGGATCCCCAGGGGGGCAGGACCCGGGGGGGCAATGTGCTGCCAGCACAGGGGATCAGCCAAGGGACCCCCCGACTAACCACCCCCCCGGAGGAGCCCCCCCTGGCAGCCCTTGGCAATGCGACGGAGACTCCCGTGGAAGGGCCCCGTGAGACCCACTCGAGCCAGGCACCCCAATGCCACGGGGGGGGCAGGAACCTGCGACCGACCCCCGGGGGGGGGGGGGGGCCCGCGCCGCGGGGGGGCCGGCCGGGGGGGGGGGCGCGGGGGGGGGGGGGGGGGGGGGGGGCCGGGGGGGCAGCGTGGGCCCACGGATGTGGCAGCGAGGTGGCTCTCCCAGCCCAGCAGGAAGGGTCTCGTTAGTAACAGGGCCCTTAGCGACCCGCACCCTGGATCTCCGATTGCCAATTTGCATGTCGCAGGGCTGGGCCGGGGGCTCTCTGCCGGCGAACAGGTTTGTGCCGAGTGCCAGGCTGCGGCGCCGGATCCAGGGAAGACACGAGGGGCTGGTCCCCAGGCCTGTGCCCCCGCGGGTGGCTCGGGGCACCAGCCCCAGGGGTGGGCAAGGGGCAGAGGCAGCCCAAGGGCAGCACGTTCCCCCCCCCCGTCCTACCCCCCCTTGGGAGGGAGCCTCTTGCTGCCCAGCCATGGGTGGGGGCTGGGAATCCAGGACTCCTGGGTTCTCTGCACCAGCTGCCCCGTGTGTCACCGTCCCATGGGGGTCCTGACCTGCTCCCGGGTCACCGGGCTGAGCCCAGGGAGTCTGCTGGCTACAGGGGGCGGGGAGCGGTGTGCACACGCACACACACGCACTGGCACACATACACACTCACACCTGCACACCCATGCACCCCCCAGGCCTGTGCGCTGGGTCCCTGATCCCCCTCACACCAGGTCTGTCTCCAGCCCAACAGTAACGTGCAGGGGGGGGGTGGTCCCTGCCCGGGGCGCTGGCTGAGGGGCCCTGGTGTTCCCCAGGCTCCCCGATATTCTCTGGGGCTGTCAGTGGGGCTCTGCCAGGCCAGCCCAGCCCAGCAGCTCCCCGGGGCCCAGCCCCACAGCGGCTCTGTGTGGGGAGGGGGCCCAGGCAGTCACAGCCAGCCCCACGTGGGGGGAGGGGGAGGATCGGTACAGCCCCAATTCCCCCCCCCCCCCCGCCCGCGGCCCCCCCCCCCCCCCCCCCGCCCCCCCCCCGCCCCCCCCCGGGTGTCGGTCCTGCCCCGATTCCCCCCCACCGGGTGT
>NW_020686608.1:0-2375 GCF_002925995.2 Terrapene triunguis
GGCGGGATACCGGGGTAGGTGGACCCGGGGGGTACCTCTGGCGGAACTCCTGGAAGATGATGCGGTTGGGGAAGCCCTGGCGGCAGATGCGGATGCCCTCCAGCACTCCGTTGCAGCGCAGCTGGTCCAGCACCAGGTGGGGCTCCAGCTTCCCAGCCTGTGGGAGGGAGCGTCAGAGCCCAGGGAAGGGTGGGGGGGCACTCGTGCGGCGCACCAGGGCTGGCACGCCAGAGCTCCCGGCCTCTCGCACCCACACACTGCCCCTCCACCGCCCAGGGGCACCGCGCCAACGCAGGCTGCAGCCGTGCACACCAACCAGGGCAGCTGCCCGACCGCCCGAGTCTGCTCGTTTGCATGCCCGCCCCAGGCTGGCACTACACGTCCTCGGCCATGCTCATGCTCGCTGGCCCTTGTCCCTTCACACTTCCACACACACCCACGGCACGCTCGTGCCAGCCCTGCAGAAGCCCCTTCGCCAGCCCACTCTCGCACGCCTTCCCTTGTGCACAACGGCTGACACCGGCTCTCACGGGGACACATGCTCCTTCATTTGTGTGTGTGTGCACGTGAGGAAACATGGGGAGTGGTGCACGCCCAGCAAGGGCACGAGCACCTTCATATGTGTTCACACTCGCTCGCTCTCACTGCAACACACGCTTCCTCGGAGGCTGATGGTGCTTGCACAGTTTTGCACTCACACATCATATCACACAGCAGTTCACACTTCTCCCCATGTTGAAAGCACTTGCACAATTTTTGCACACTCAATTGCTTTTGCACAGCCGTTCACAATTCCATGTATGAACAATGGTACCTGCACTGTTTTGCACACTCATTCTCACCTGGCTGGTCACACTTCCACATACGCTGATGGTGTTCACAACGCTTTGCACACGCTTGCTCTTGCATGGCAAGTCACACTGCCCAGCATGGACAAAGTCACAGAGGTTCACATTTCCCTGCACACATAATGGCACTTGCACAATTTTGCACGCACGCTTGTTCTTGCACAGCCATTCAGCCTCCCCTGCAGGGATACTAGAGCTCACCCAGTTTTGCACACTTGCTCTCACGTGACGGTTCACACTTCCCCACATGCTGACGGTGCTTGCATGGTTTTGCACACTCACACTCGATCTTGCATGGTAGTTTTCACTGCTGCACATGAGCAACACCACTTTTGCACACTCACATTGGGGCTCTCACCACAGTTCACATTTCCTCACAGGCACAACGGCGACTGCATGATTTTGTGATCACTGTCACACAGCCAGTCACACTCCGTGCATGAAATTGGCACTCAAAATTTTTCACACTCACACCCGCATGGCCATTCACATGCCCCTGCATGAACAATGACACACTGTTTTGCACACACACACTTGCTCTTCCATGGCAGGTCACACTGCCCTCTATGAACGATGCCACATGTGCACACTCACATTCGCTCTCGCACAGTGGTTTACATTTCCCCACACACACTATGACACTTGCACAATTGTGTGCTCACACTTGCTCTCACACGGCCATTCAGTCTCACCTGCATGGACAACGGTGCTCACCCAGCTTTGCACACACACAGATCGCACTCTCACATTCAGTTCACACGTCCCCATGCGCTGACTGCTCTTGCACGGTTTTGCACACTCGCCGTCACACCGCCAGTCACACTTCCCCACATGCACAATGGCCCTTGCACGATTGTGCACATTCCCACTCACTCTCGCACGGCCATTCCCACTCCCCTGCACGAACAATGCCGCTCCCCCAGCTTTGCACCCTCCCCCTTGCTCTTGCACGGCGGGTCCCCTGCCCCCGCTTGCCCGATTCGGCCCCCTTGCTCCCACTGCCGTTCCCGCTTCCCCACGAGTGCCACGCCCCACCCTGGCGGGGCAACTGGCCCTTCCCCTTGTGCCCCCTCGCACGCCCGGCTGGCACCAGGGCCCGATCGCTCACCCGCTTCTCGTGGTTGGGGATGATACAGCGCACGAAGTTGGGGTTGGTGTTGCGCAAGGTGGCCATGAGCTTGGCCAGCGACTCCTTGTAGAGCTGGCCCACGGTGCGGAACATCCCCTTCTTGGTCTTGTAAGAGGCCCCGAAAGCCACGTCCCCCATGCTGCTCACCTGGTCCAGGCCCACGATCCGGTCCACTGCGGGCGAGGGGGCGGGGTCAGCCGGGAGCCCCCTCCCATCCCCGGAGCCCCCGCCCGGAGAGCTGGGGCTGGGGTAGTGGGAACCGCCCCCCACAGCCCCACAGTGCCCCCTGCTGGGAGAGGTGGGCCTGGGGTGGGGGGGAACCCCCCCCCCACAGCCAGCACCCCATAGTGCCCCCTGCTGGGAGAGGTGGGGCTGGGCTAGCGGGGAGCCCCCCCCCC
>NW_020686609.1:0-3043 GCF_002925995.2 Terrapene triunguis
GGGAGGGGGTGGCAGTCAGGTGCCGGGACTGTGCTCAGCTCCATGCCTGCTGCTCTCTGCAGCCCAAGGGGAATCCCTTGGGGTGAAGGCAGAAGTGAAAGGGTGAGTCCTCAAGCACCGGTGGGTGACGCCATCCCCAAGACTCTCCCTCCCCTGTCTCTGTCCATTCCTGGAAGTCCTGTGACTTCCTCTCTGCAGCTCTTCTGAGCTGCGGGCGTAGTTCTAAGTGGCTGTGGTGTATAAATAGCCCATGTTTATTCCTGGCAGGGGAGTGGGGCTGCAGGGAGAAGCCGGGATTTTCCCAGGGCTCAATGGCAAGGGGTTGCGGGGAGGATGCCTGGAGGTTAGAGACACGTGTAGCCCATCTGTGTTTGTGCAGCGCCCGGCGCGGGGGGCTCCTGCTCTGTGACCTCTCTCTGGCATCTGTCTGAGCCTGTAGGGGTCGCACTCCATGTCGTGTAGCTTTTCTCCCCAAAAACTGCAGGCTAGAACTTCCCTTTTGTAAAGTGCGCAAGCCGAGCCCCTCCCCTCAGCCCGTGACTCCGGGAGCTGGGGGGTTATGGGACATCCCTCCACCTTGGCCCATCTCTCCGGGGGGCTGTGGAGTTAGCAGGGAGCTGTTGGATTCTGCAGCTGCCTGTAGCAATTGCTCTGCTGCTGAAGGATCAGCAGATGGTTCAATGATGTGTGGACCCTTTGGATCCACCTGTAGCAAAGCGCAGGTGGGACTGACCAGGAGCCAGTTCCTGTCCAGCTTCGAGGCTCTTCCCCAGTGTCTGTAAATGCTGAGTCACATGGAACAGGTTTGTTTTTCTGTTTATGCAAAGGGGGAAACACCAAGCCAAAGCCTGGTGTCCTATTTCGGTTTCATCAAAACATTTCTAGGGAAACACCATTTCCCCCCCCACACCCTGGCTGTTTCCTGCCAAGAGGGGGAGGGTGGGAGAAACTGTCCAGCCAGCGCTTACCTAGCGCTGCTCAGCCGGGGATCTCAGCGCACTTTGCTGCACTGCTCCTCCCCCCAGGGGCTGTCCCCATACAGAGCGCGAGCCCCCGACTGAGCTCGGAGACTCACCACTGCAGGGGCTTTGCCCCATGGGCCCACCCTAAGGGACATGCCCTCCTAGGCACATGAAGGCTGGGGGGAGCAGGGGATGGAACTCGGCTCCTGAGTCCTAGGCAAGGGCCTAACCATTGGACCATCCTGCCTTTCCTTTGGGAGGGGGTCACTAGCCCGGCATCCTATCACCCTCCCGGCCCAGTGCCTGTGGCCTCTGGTAATGTGCCCCTCAGGGAAGTGGCCTCTGATCCCTGAATCTCAGGTCGGGGAGCTGGGGGACTGGGGTTCTCAAAGTTGGGGGTCTCAACTGGGGGAGTCTTGGGCCCCACAGCCCAGGAGGGGGCTGGGAGTCTCAGCTGGGCGGGGTCTCTGGGCCCCAGAGCCCGAGAGATAGGAATGGGGGGGGTTCACAGCTGGGGGGCCTTGGAGCCCCAGAACCCAGGGAGGAGCTGGGGAACCAGGGGTTCACAGCTGGGGGGGTCTCTTCTGGGGAGTTCACAGCTGGGGGGTCTCAGGGCCACAGAGCTGAGGAGGGAGATGGGGAGTGGAGGGATGGGGGGGTTCACAGCTGGGGAGTCTCAGGGCCCCACAGCCTGGGAAGGAGCTGGGGGGCAGGGGTTCACAGCTGGGGGGGGTCTCGGCCCCAGAGCCCAGGAGGGAGACGGGGAGGCCAAGGGTCTGGGCTGTGGGGTCCCAGGCCCATGGCACCTGGGAGGGCAGGGGCTGAGGGGCGGATGAGAGCTGGGCAACACCCCAAGGCTGAAGGTGAAACCTGAAGTGCACCAGTCCAGCTGCAGCTGCGCAGGGCCACGTAGGGGGGTGCTGAGTCTGGGGTCACGTAAACACCACTTTGGAGCCCATGGGGGGGGGAGAGCCAGTGCTTATCTGCAGGTGGGGTGGGGGTGGTGCGAGAAGGGGGGACCGTGGGGGGATGGGAGCTATGGGGGGATGGGGGGGCTGGCTGCAGGCCCGATGGAGTGAAGCCAAGGGAGTCGGACTTTGTTCCCACGGGGCTGGCAGCGAGATAAGATAAGGGACTGCTGCATTCCCAGCCCTGGAGATGGGGGGCCCTGGATGAGTGTTTCATTGCTTTGGTATGTCACCTCCAGCACACAGAAACTTGGCTCCGATTTCCCCCCACGTCAGTGGCGGGGGAGGGGGAACGCTGAGACAGCCCCTCCCCCGGTGAGAGCTGATGGGTTTCGGATCCCATGAATCATCTGCTGGCATCCCTGCACAGGCACCAAAAGCCTCCTCATCTTCCCCCCCCCCCCCCCCCGTGTCTCAGCAGAGACCTGGCTATGCTCTCAGGAGCGGGGGCTAGTGGTTAGAGCCGGGAAGGGGGCCAGGAGCCAGGACTCCTGGGTTCTATCCTGGCTCTGGGAGAGGAGTGGGGGCTGGTGGTTCAAGCCAGGAAGGGGGCTGGGAGCCAGGACTCCTGGGTTCTATCCTGGCTCTGGGAGGGGAGAGGTGCTAAGTACTGAGCATCTGTCCTGTGAAAAACCAGGCTCCCTTTCCAGGGGTGTTGAGGTGGGTGCCCCAAATGACCAGGCCCTTTTGGAAATCTCGGCCACTGTCTGTAACGTGGGGAGAGTGTCGTTCTTACTGACGTGTGTTGTGGGAGGCTCGAGGGGCCTCACGTGGTGCCAGGCACTGCACAGACCCCAGCTGAGATGGGGGCTCCCTGTCAGGCTGGGTACTGAATTGCTCCTGGTCTAAGTCGGGAAGTCAGCCAGAGCTCTTACCCCCCTTTCCCAGCTGAGAACTGGCTCCAGAGAGGCGGGGACTGGACCAAGGTTAGCCAGGGAGTCAGCCACAGCTGGGAACAGCACCCAGTCCCCGGCGTGGGAGGAGACTCCACTGACCCGCCCAGGGCAGCCATAGAGTCAGAGTCACAGTTACAAGTGCATGTTAAACCCTCTGCTTTGGGCCACGTGTCAGCTCTCACCTGGTGCGAATTAGGAGGGGCTTTCCCCATGGCCA
>NW_020686610.1:0-4278 GCF_002925995.2 Terrapene triunguis
CCCCCCCGTGCACCGTGTGTCCCCTGCATGCCCAGCACCCCCCGTACGTGCCAAGTGCCCCTCACGGAGCCAGCCACCCCACGCCAGCACTGAGAGTCCAGACCCTCCCCTCCTAGTTCTTCAGGTGACTCGGAAATGCCTCCCCATCGCGCACACAGCTCAGGGCCTGGCTATTGAGGGGTTTCCTCACCCTGCAGAGCAGCTGTCACCCACCTAGCCTGGGCCCTACCCACCCACGGGGGTCTCAGGCACTGCCTGCTTTGCCCCTCCCCCTGCCCCTTTACCTCACCAGCTCCTGCGCCAGTGCACGTTGCCCCTCCCTGGCGAGGGCTTGGCTGCTGGTCAGCGGGATCGGTTCCCTCCTTGGCCAAGCAGGACAATAGGAAGGGGAGAGCGCGGTGAGCTGTGGACGCTGGGCCCCACCCCAGCCATCCATCTAGACTCTAGCAGGGCCCCACTGCCGGGTGCCTGCCCCGTCCCAGGCCGGACTCAGCGCATGGACGGGGCCCAGCGCTGCCCTGCTCACCACGCCCTCTGGGTAGTGCGCTGGGGCACCCCCTCACTGGGCGTGAGGGGCCAGGAGGAGCGAGATCTGGCTCAGTCACCCAGCCCAGCAGTGCTGACCTTGCGGGGGTCCAGGCCCAGCTAAGCTGCGCCCCCTCCCCGGTCGGGTGACTGAGCTGGGGCAGCCTGCAAGCTGCTGGGGAAGGGTTGGCGGTGGTTCTTGGAGTCGCAGAGAGCCAGGCATGGCAGGGACTCTCTGCAGCGAGAGGCGGGGGAGGCAGGCAGGACCTGGGTGGGTGTTGTGGAGCTGCTGGAGAGCCCAGCCGCCTGGCCTGAGGGTGAGCCGCGGGGGCGTCTCTGGCTTGGGACCTGGTCGGAGGAGCGGCTCCCAGCCGTTCACTGCCCCCAGGCCAGGGGAAAGGCACTTGCCTGGGGGAGTGGGGCTGGGGTGCCCCTTCCCTGAGCCCAGCCAGGGTGGGCCTCGCTGCCTGGGAGAGTCGCGCTGCCGCGGGTAGCAGCTGGTTTGAGGTGGCTGGGGAACACACGGTGCGGCCCTGCCCACCCCATGTGTGTAGGGGGCATCGCTTTGCCAGTGACCTCTGTCCTAGGTACCAGGCCATGCCCGGGGCTCGCCCACACATCCCGGCTCTAGGGCGGTGCAGGGCCGGCCCCCCCTGCCAGGAGTTGAGTCTCCCAGGGGTCAGCCCAGGAGGGGGAACGTCCTGTTGCTACCTGAGCTGCTCGTTCTCCAGCACAAACTCCTGCAGGAGGCCATAGAGGCTGCGCCTGGCCGAGCCGGGTGCTCTCCTCAGGGCCCCTCTCTGCCCAGGGGCATGGCTCTCTCCCTGGCACTCGGGCAGCTCTGCAAGGAAGACGAGATGGGTGACAACTGGAGCCCAGCCGCTGCATCTGCACTCGGGCCAGGGTCTGGGGGTGGCAGGTCACATACTTCTCTGATGCACAAGCCCATGGTGCCCCTCTGCAGGCTCCCCACTCCTGTCCCCCAGGGCGGCCCTGGATCCCTCTAACCCCCAGCCCTGCCCCGTCCCCAGCTGCACGCACGTGTGGGGGCTGTGTGGGTGGCTGTGCCCTCGCCCAAAATCCTGGGCAGTCGCAGCTGCTGGCGCAGGGAGAGGTTTTCCTCCCGCAGGGCCTGGATTTCTTGCTCCAAACTTCGCAGCAGCTTCTCCCGGGTCACCTGGCAAATCAAAGGCACAAGGCTTAAAGGGGAGGGGGCCCCACAGCTCAGGGAGAGGGCCCTGGCCACAAGGGGCCCTGCTCTGGGGTGCAGCGAACTCAGATGTTCAGATGTTGTGAAGGCCAAGAGTATAACTGGGTTCAAAAAAGAACAAGATGAGTTCCTGGAGGCTAGGCCCATCGACGGCTGTTAGCCAGGCTGGGCAGGGACACAACCCCGTGCTGTGGGTGTCCCTAAACCGCCAACTGCCAGAAGCTGGGACTGGACGCCAGGGACTGGATCACTCGATAATTGCCCTGTTCTGTTCGTTCCCTCAGAAGCACCTGGCACTGGCCGCTGTCAGAGACAGGACACTGGGCTCCAGGTCTGACCCCATGTGACCGTCCTTGTGTTCAGAACCCTCTGGCCTTACCCTGTGTGCCACAGGCTTGGTGGTGACCTTCTTGGCCCTGCCGGCGAAGCGCAGCGTGCGCAGTGTCTCCGGGAGGCAGCGTGAGGAGGGGGAGATGCAGGCGACCTGCTGGACAAGGGACAAGGCTGAGGAGCAGCTCCCAGTGGGGCCCTCAGCAGAGAGGGCTCTGGCGAGTCTCTCCCCACGGCCCCAGGCTAGCCGGCTCAGGCACTGGAATCCCAGACTCCAGCCTTGCAGTGTGACTTTGATAGGTCACTGCCCCTGCTCCCGTCCCAGCTCTGCACCTGTGGGGCTGCAGCTCCAGGCCCTCACTCAGCCCATCCCCGGGTGCAGAGGGGAGCCAGGCTCCTACCATGAGCGTGATCCCGGATCCGCCCAGGGACTCGGCCAGCAGCCGGGTGAGCTTGCTGTCCCTGTACGGGATGTGACTTCGCTTCCGTCTGGGGTCCACCAGCAGAGAGATGCAGTGCCCTGCGGGGAGGACAGGCCGTCACACTTGCCTTGGCGCTCAGGTGGCGCTGCTCCAGGCAATGAGCACACAGAAAAGCCGCAAGGCCCAGCCGAGCCTGCAGCCAGCTGGGGGAGCCTGCAAGCCTGGCCCCTCTCTCTGGCACGGCTGCAGGGGCCTTACCCAGAGCCAGGAGACTGCGGTTGATGTTGCTGGCCTCCACTAAGCGCTCCCCAGCCGAGCCGGTGTCCTTCACCCTCTCGCTGCCAGCCAGGTCCACGAAGCAGAGCACGCCTTTCTGGCAGGAGCTGGGCTCTGGGCTCATCTGTGGGGAAGGGGAGGGACTGTAGCTCACAGGTGTCCTGCTCCATGGGCCTTCAGGGACACTCCCAGCCAGGCAGCCTGCCCTGCACAGCTGGGGTCTCCAGTGCAGGCCCTAGCGAGCCCAGCGAAGGGAGAAGCACCAGGCCGGCTCAGATGGGCGTCAGCCCAGAGCAGCCCCTGGAGGGTGAACAGGGCAGTAGCAAATCAAAGCCATTCAGGTCAGTGCCCATTTGCCTCCCCGTGTGCCCCTCGGACCCTCCCCCAAGCTGCCAACGCAGCTGGCCCCCTGGGAGCAGGATGGGATATGCCATGGCCCCCGAGGCCCCGCGTGCTGGGACACGAGTGACTCACAGCCTTGCGGCAGATGCGGATGGTCAGCAGGGCGTGGCTGCGACTCGAGTGCCCATTCAGTGCATGCGCGGCGCTCCGCCGCCTTCGGGTGCCTGGGAGTGGGAGGCGCAGGCAGTTCAGAGCCGGACGAAAAGGTTAAACAGCCCCTGACCCCCTGGTGCTGGGCCTCACCCTCCTGCAGAACCTGCCCTCCCAGGGTCCTGAGCTCGTTACGGGGCTGGGGGCCTCTGCAGCTCCAGGAACGGGGATGGAGCCTCTTCCCTCAGCGGCTGGGTCTAGGCCAGCACAGGCTGTTCCCATCTGGCTGCTGCCTGTGCCCCCAGGCCGCCAGTCCTGCCTTGGAAAACAGCTGGTGACCTAGGCCAGAGTGATGCCCTGGTGCAGGCGGAAGGCTCGTGGGAGGAGCAGCTCCCCACCACTAGGCGCAGCAAAAGGGAATTCACTCCCCACCTGGCCACCAGGGGGCCCCTTCTGCACTGGGCTCATTGCCCATGGGCTGCAGAGTCCTGGGGTCTCCACTCACCGGGGGTCCTGCCTGTGCCCCTCCCCAGTGCCCTGCAAGGTTGGAGACGCCCTGTGCGGTACCTTCCTGCAGCAGGTCCATGATGGTCTCCAGGCTCCCAAACTCCACAGTGAGCAGGTTCTCGATGTAGAAGCCCCTGGTTTTGCTCCATCGCACGGGCAGGGGCCTGGGCGATTCTGGGCTCAGCAGGTCTCTCACCTGGACAGAGGGGAGGCACCGGGGCAGGTGGGAATGGAGCCCAGAAAGCCAGGAGGACGCGGGGGAGCGGGAAGGGCTGTAGCAGAGAGGTAATGGGGGGCAGGGCAGGGTAATGTCTGGTGCCCATCAGCCAGCCCTGGGCATGGGCTGGGGGCATGAGGTGCTGCAGCTCTTTGTCCAGGCAGGGTGGTGGGGGTGGCCCTACCTGCTCATTGTGTATCTCCACATACGAGGCGCTGAGCACGAGGCCGGGTCTGTAGCGCTGCGTCTGCTCCAGGAGACACACAAAGGCCCTTTGCATCAGCCCCCCGAGGTAGGGA
>NW_020686611.1:0-1368 GCF_002925995.2 Terrapene triunguis
GGACCCCCCCAAGCCCGTCCCCTCCCCAGGAGCTCCGGGCATGGACCCCTGTCCCCTCCCCCTGTGCTGTGCCGTGTCCCCCGCCCCGGAGCCGCCTCCGCCCGGCTGCGCCCCCCCTTAGCCCCCTTTCCCCCCCGGCCATACCCCCCGGGAGCTCCGGCTGGCTCCTTGCCTGCTGCTTTGGGGGACCAGCGAGCAATTGTGACAAATCGGGGCACTTTTTCTCGGGGGGGGGGTATAGTTCCCTTTCTCGGACAAAGCCCCTAATACCGGGGTGTCGGGTCACCCTGCCGCGTGGGGGGAGTCCGGCCCATCCCCCGATGAGGGTGGTGCGCTGAGCGCCTGGGTCCCAGCGGGCTCCCCGGGGAGCTCTGGGGCTGCGAGCTCCTTTCCAGCAGCTGCCAACTCTATTGGTGGCAGCCCCCAGCTGGGGCGCTGACCTGGGAGCAGGGTCTTGGCTGGGGGCTCGTGTCTCCCCCCAGCCTGGGCCATGCCCCTCCTGGTGCCCCATACCCTGTGCAATGACTCCCTTGCCCGCTGTTCCCGCCCAGCTGTGCCCTGATGGATATTGATCTGGACTATGAGAGACCCAATGTTGAGACCATTAAGTGTGTGGTTGTCGGGGATAACGCCGTGGGCAAGACACGCCTCATCTGTGCCAGGGCCTGCAATGCCACCCTCACCCAGTACCAGTTGCTGGCCACCCACGTGCCGACCGTCTGGGCCATCGACCAGTACCGCGTGTGCCAGGAGGTGAGAGCAGAGCAGGGATGGGCCCGTGCCATGGGCGAGACCCCTCGCCGATGGCCCCTGGGTGGCACCGTGGGCAGCACAGGGCCCCCGGTGAGGCGTGAGCCTGGGGGGGAGCTGAGGTGGGCTGTGGTAGAGGGGGAAGCTGGCTGGGGGTGGGGGACCCACCTGAGCTGTCCCACTGTGCTTTCCCTGGGCAGGTGCTGGAGCGCTCCCGGGACGTGGTGGACGAAGTCAGCGTCTCTCTGCGGCTCTGGGACACCTTCGGGGACCACCACAAGGACAGGCGCTTTGCCTACGGCAGGTGAGAGCCCGGCGGCTGTGGGGGGGTCCCTGCTCCTGGCTGTCCTCCCTCAGCCTGGCTCCTGGGGGCACTGTGTGTGGTGCTGCAGCGTCCCCACCGGCCACCAGCCCAGGGCCATGCTGCCTGCGCCCCCGGCCTCACCCCAGTTCTGTTCGGCCTCCCACACCTCCCCTGGTCCTGGAAGGTGGAGGGGCCCTGAGGCTTCCACCCCTCTGCGCCCTGGTGGGGAGAGCGTTGCTGGAAGGGGGAGTGACTCCCCCACTGCTAACAAGCTCAGTGCCTGAGGCTCCCATGCCCCAGCTGCGGGGGGGGGG
>NW_020686612.1:0-488 GCF_002925995.2 Terrapene triunguis
GGGCAGGGGCGGGGCCTGGGGAGGGGCGGGGCTTGGGGGAGGGGCTGTGGGGGGTGTTGTCCTGGGGGGTCGGGGGCAGCGTTCCCAGGAGATGGAGCCCGGAGCTTGTAGTGGGGGGGCAGGCGCCAGGGCCCATGGGGAGTTTGGGGGCTGGGTGGAGGCGGGGGGGGCTCTTTGGCAGTCCATGTCCCCCATGTGACCCCATCTTCCCCCCCGCCCCAGGGATCTACCACTGCTGGCGGGAGTACAGCACCCTGCGCGCGGCCGGCGCCACCATCAGCAACGTCGGCTTCACCACCAACCTGAGCGTCTACTCCAACGTGCAGGAGACGTGGCTGGCGGCCCGTGAGTCCGGGGCCCCTGAAACCCCTGGGGCTCCGCTGGGGGACCCCCAAAAGCCCTGGGGCTCCACAGGGGGGTCCTGGTAGGAGCAGGGATCGACTCCCCCAAACGGGGTGCTGCTCTGCTGACCCCTAAATTTGGGGGTG
>NW_020686612.1:498-2603 GCF_002925995.2 Terrapene triunguis
TTCTGTTATTTGTTCCTTCTCTGGTTCCTTTTTTTATCAGGTGGGTCTCTCGTTTTCTCATTCCTCTATGGGCCGTTCTCTCGTTCCTTCACCGGGTTGTTGTCTCCTTTACTCCTCTGTTGGCTGTTCTCACGTTCCTTTATTCCTTTATCTGGTTCTCACGTTCTCTCGTTCCTTCACCTGGTGTCACGGAGTCCCCGGGCGATGCTCTGGAACTGCTCCCCACAAAGCCAGTCAGGACTGTGGGGAGCCTCTTCTCCCTCGGAGCAGACCGTCTTCAGGGCAAGAAGCTCACACGGCTTCACCTCCTGGGTCTGACCTTAGAGCATCCAGCATCCTCTGCCCCACCGTGCGCTTCCCACAGCGAGTCCGCCCAGGCGGGGTCCTGGGGAAGCCAGAGGGTCCTGCCCCCCAACTCCGCAGTCAGACTTGACTCTCAGCCAGCCAGTAACACAGAGGTTTATTAGACGACAGGAACACGGTCTAAAACAGAGCTTGTAGGTACAGAGAACAGGACCCCTCAGCAGGGTTCATTCTGGGGGGTGGGGAGCCAGACACCCACGTCTGCCCTCACTTCCCGTCCCCAGCCAGCCCCAAACTGCCACCCCCTCCAGCCCCTCCTTCTCTGGGCTTTGTTCCTTTCCCGGGCCAGGAGGTCACCTGACCTCTTTGGTCACCCACACCTGTAGCTATCACCTTGCAGGGGGGGAAGGGCCTGGCCATTAGTTGCCAGGAGATAGAGGGTCGGCCAGAAACTGAGGCACCCACACAGTATTCAGAGGAAATATTAAGAACAGTCCCACTTCGTCACACCTGGTTGTTCTCACGTTCTCTCATTTGCTCCTCTGTGGGCCGTTCTCGCGTTCCTTTATTCCTTCACCGGGTGGTTCTCGCGTTCCTTCACCGGGTGGTTCTCGCGTTCCTTCACCGGGTGGTTCTCTGGTTCCTTCACCGGGTGGTTCTCGCGTTCTCTGGTTCCTTCACCGGGTGGTTCTCCCCTTTACTCCTCCGTTGGCCGTTCTCCGGTTCCTTTGTGGGGCCGGGCCCCGGCTCACGCTGTCCCTCGGCCCCGCAGACGTTCAACGCCTCCCACTACCTGCCCTGCCCGGCCGCGGGCTGCACCTTCTACAAGTACAACGACGAGGGGCTCTACCAGCGCAACCTCTTCAACCTGCAGCTCTACAACGTGGTGGGGCTGCTGTGGGCGGCCAACTTCGCGCTGGCGCTGGGGCAGTGCGTGCTGGCCGGCGCCTTCGCCTCCTACTACTGGGCGCGGGACAAGCCCCGCGACATCCCCGCCTGCGCCGTGGGCAGCGCCTTCCTGCGCACGCTGCGGTGAGCCCCGGGCACCTGGGCCCCCCCGTTCCCCCTGCTGGCCCCCCCATTCCCCCTGCTGGGCTCCCCCATTCCCCTGCTGGGGCCCCCCATTCCCCTCACTGGGCCCCCCGTCCCTCCTGCTGAGCCCCCCGTCCCCTCACTGGGCCCACCCTCCCTCCTGCTGGGTCCCCCCAATCCCCCGCTGGGACCCCATCCCCTCGCTGGGCCCCCCGTCCCTCCTGCTGGGCCCCCCCATTCCCCTCGCTGGCCCCCCCGTCCCTCCTGCTGGACCCACGCTGCAGGGAGCCGGCTGCCTGGACCCCCCGACCTGTCCCATATCCCCCCACTGGCTCCACGCTGCCATGAGCCAGACATCTGGGTCCCCCGACCTGCCCCCCGCCGGGCCCCCCATGCCCTTGCTGGGTCCCTGCTGCAGTGAACCCGACACCTGGGTCCCCCAGCTGGGCTTTGGAGGAAAGGGATTATGCAAATGAGTTTGATTCATTGCCTATGCAAATGAGGGGAGTCAGACATCTGGGCTCCCTCCCCCTAACCCGGCTTAACTAGCAGGTGTCTGATTTCAGGGGCCTCACCTGGGGCTTTACCCTTCAAGGGGCAGAGCGGTATGCAATTAGGGGCTGGGTTATGTAAATTACATCGTGCATATTCATTATCTATGCAAACGAGAAGTGTAAGAAGCTGCCTGTATCTTCTGAGCGGGACAGAGCTGGGAGCCAGGACTCCTGGGTTCTCTCCCCGCTCTGGGAGGGGAGTGGGGGCTGGTGGGT
>NW_020686613.1:0-4204 GCF_002925995.2 Terrapene triunguis
CAAGCACCGGGGTTTTGAGTTTGCCCAGTGAATGGGATGATCGCTGATGTCATCAGATCACATGACAGATTTTTATGCAAATTTTGAACACTGCTTATGAGATTATTCAAACAAAATACCCCTGGAAATAACCAGACATTCGCTAGCCTATGCCATCCTGTCAATATGTCTCATCCTTGTTCTGAAGGGTAACTTAGTCTTCAGATATGCTGGTTTTTCTGAGAAGGGTGAAAATAAATGTCAGTTCTAATGTGGACAAATAAGAACTGCATTTACACTATTAATTTATATAGTCACAACTAAGGCTGTGAAGCGATTAAAAATCACAGTTTTAATTGCCCTGTTAAACTATAATAGAATACCATTTATTTAAATATTTTTGGACATTTTCTATGGTTTCAAATATATGCTCGGGGCGCTGGGCTTCAGCCCGCTCGGGGTGTGCTCTGTGGGGCTCCAGGCTCCAGCCCCGCTCAGGGTACAGGTCTTGGGGCTGGGCTCCAGCCTCCCTGGGGACACAGGGCTCCCTCCAGTCCTACCCACGGAGCTGCAGGCTTGGGCTTTGTTCCCTCCTCCCGCACCCTGCAGAGCTCCGGGCAAAAACCTACTGGTCCGCGCTCCGCTCCAAAGCCCTGCTGCAGAGCTGTGGGCTTGGGCTTCTTCAGCCCCCTTGCCACCAATGCTTCCCTCTCCGCCCAGAGGTATGAAATTAACACACTCATTTTCTTTTCAGTTACTTGGAGATGTTAACTGCGATTAATTGACAGGCCTAGTCACAACATATGGCTGTTACGAGCCTAGGCTAAATTTGAACTGATGCCCTGTAGGTAAAAGGCACTTTAGCACAATATTAATCCTCTGGGCCATCCAGTCTGTCCTGTTATATGATATTTATATTTGCTCCCTCTTTTGTTGTAATTTATATCTTTTTCAAGGGGTCTTTATTCTGCATCCAGCAGCTAATCAGTATCTATATCATATACTTACATTTATACATGATGGATACAGTGACAATGGAAGCTTTATTCACTTCCTGGTCCTGAGGTCAGAGAGGGCCCTTGGGAGATAAACTGAACGTGGAGCACTGAATGAGCAGGTGTAGAGCTACAGCCCTATTTAGTATAATTTCACCAACATGAAACCTTAGAAAATGCAAAATGGGGAAGGATGGGCTTTTGAACTGTGAGTTAGGAGATTAGGGTTTAATTTCTGGTTCTGGCATAGACTTCCTCTGTGATTTTTGGCAACTCACTCAGTCTCCCTTTCTCCCAGTTCCCAATCTATCTATGAAATGGGGATAATAGTACATCCCAGCGTCACATGGATATTGTGAAGATAAATTAATTCATTTTGGTGAGACACTCAGCTACCATGGTGGTAAGGACCATATAGATAAATAGGTGGTATTACTCTGCAAAGTAACAATGTAAAAATGTTAGTGTTGGTTTCCATGGTTATTGTTTCTCACTTATTTCTACATCAAACATACTCAATTTAAAAGTACCTTTTTTTTCTACCTACCTGCCCTGGAAACTCAGAATGATTCAGGATGGATTCTTTCCCTCTCACACATCATCACCAGTAATAATGGTTCAGGCTGAACTAAGCATTCACATACACCTGTAGAATCCCAGGGTGAGTCCTGTGACAGCCCCTGAACACTAGTGCTGGGTTAGGCAGGGGCTGTAAAACCCCTGCAGCCAACCAGAAATAATTCTCCTGACACAGGCTTGTCAGGCCTTCACAGGCTCCACTGCAAACCCTGGCCCAGAGACATGTTGTGAGTAGCACTACGAGGATTGTGTGTGGTACTGGCACTGCTACTGATTTGCAATCCAATACAGGCTGCCCTAATTTACACAGGGCGCTTTGCAGCCGTCAGAGCAGCCTGGAATCAGGAGGGTACACGTCCTTCTCTGCGTCTGCAAGCATTTTTTGGAGATGCAGCACAGACTCTCACCCTCATTGTCTTCAAACGGATTGAAATGTAATAAACAGGGTGCACAAATAGGAATAGACTTCAGTTTGCATTCCTTTACCTGTGTTAGTATTAAAGGGTTCACAGAAGTAAAAAGCAGTAACTTTATTTTTGTCACTATACTTGATAGATGACTGTGATACATATAGGGAACAGGTCTGTTGACTAAGAAGGTGTCGTTTGTTACATCGTTTGTGACTAGGGTGACCAGGTGGCCGGTTTTCGACCAGAACAACCAGTCAAAAAGGGATCCTGGCAGCTCCGGTCAGCACCGCTGACGGGGCCGTTGACTGTCCAGTTGGCAGTGCCGCACAACAGGGCTGGCAGGCTCCCTGCTAGCTGCTGCACCGCGTGGCTTCCAGGTTGGGAAGCAGCCGGCATGTCCGGCTCCTAGCCATAGGGGCGGCCAGGGGGGTCCGCGTGCTGCCCCGCCACAGGCACAGCTCCCATTGGCTGGCTCAGGGCAGGGGGGGAAGGAGCGTGACTCACAAGCGCGCAGCAGGCAGCTGTAGAGGGGTCGTTGGCATGCGCCTCTCTCACTGCTGCCCACCTCTCTTCTCCTCGCGTGGCTGGGCTCAAGCTGCGGCATGTGCCCTGCGGCGAACCACGGTCTGACTGTCACCCCATTGCCGGCACCCAGGAGTTCGAGGTATGTGCATACCCATCTCCGAGTGCAGGGAATGGGGCTGCACCCCCGCCCCCCTCACTGCATCTCTCCCTGCCGCAACCCCCCCCACATCCCAATCCCCCTGTCACTGCATCCCTCCCTGCCCCAACCCCCCCACCCCCTCACTGCATCTGTCCCTGTCCCAACCCCCCGCACCCCCACCCCCTCACTGCATCTCTCCCTGCCACAACACCCCCGCATCCCCATCCCCTTGTCACTGCATCCCTCCCCGCCCCAACCCCCCTGCACCCCATCCCCCTGTCATTGCATCCCTCCCCGCCCCACCCCCCACCCCCTCACTGCATCTGTCCCTCTCCCAGCTCTCCCACACCTCCACCCCCTCACTGCATCTCTCCCTGCCACAACCCCCCCGCATCCCCATACCCCTGTCATTGGATTCCTCCCCATCCCAAACCCGGCCACTGCATCCCTCCCCGCCCCAACCCTCCCGCACCCCATCCCCCTCACTGCATCCCTCCCTGTCCCAACTCCCCCGCATCCCCATCCCCCTGTCACTGCATTCCTCTCTGCCCCAACCCCCCTGCACCTAGGGTGACCAGATGAGAGGAAGAAGATATCGGGACCGGGTGGGGGGGGTGGTGGTGTCACAAAAATAAATAAATAAATAAATAAAAGCCGAGTGCTGCCGGCGGAGCAGGAGAGAAAAAAATCTCAAACATCTCTTCTGAGCACCCTCAAGCGGAGCCTGCTGCCTCCCCTGCCAAACGTCCCAGCCCAGGAGTAGCAACCCCCCCTCCTGGGCTGCACAGCTGGGGGTTCTTCGGGGCCACAGGCACTGGCTGGACGCCCAGTTTCCTTTGGCCTCCCCCGCACATGTCCTAGCAGCTTGGCCCAAGGCCTCTCTCCGTTCTGCCTTCGCTGGCTCAGCCCAGCGCCTGGCCCTCAAGCAGCCCAACCAGACCCGTCCCTGCCACGAAGCAGACACGTGGTTCCCACAGGGCTTCTCCGGGGTCCACCCCCCAGAGCTCCCTGCAATTCACCGTCCCAGGGTTCTGCCGCGGCCTCACGCCGTGGGGAGACGGTGACGTTACCACGGGGCTCTGCTATGGCCCCACGCCGCGCCCAGGAGCCGCCGGAGCCCAGCCGGCCCTGCCCCGCAGCCCCCCCATGGCGCGCAAGGCTCTTGGCAAAGTCCTATGAGCGGGGTGGGGGAACCGGCGGCTCCCCATCGATCACGGCATCACTTCCGGCCGAGCGGCCAGTAGTAACCCCTTCCGGATCCGGCGGGGGAGGCTGGCTCATGCCGGCTGAGCGGGAGAGAGAAAAAAAAAAAAAGAGTGCTGCCAGCGAAGCAAATATCAGGACAAAGTGCATCCCGATCCAAGATCGGTCGGGACGCGGGACAAACAGTTAAATATCGGGATGGTCCCAATTTTATCTGGACGTCTGGTCCCCCTACCTGCACCCCTATCTCCCTGTCACTGCATCCCTCCCCGCCCCAACCCTCCCCCCGCACCCCCATCCCCCTCACTGCATCCCCCCAACCCCCATCCCCCATCACTGCATCCTTCCCCACCCCCCCGCCCCACATCACCCTC
>NW_020686614.1:0-1656 GCF_002925995.2 Terrapene triunguis
CCCCCCCCGCAGCCCCCCCAGCACCGCCCCCCACTCCCGCCCCCCCGGCCCGGCCAGTCGGGATCGGGGGCGGCTCTGATCCGGCTTTAACGCTCTTTGCCTCCCCCAGACCTGCCCAGCGATGGCGACGCCCCCAGGGGTCCCCTCGGGGGAGGAAGGACCCAGCTCCCCCCTCCCAGCGGTAAAGTAACCCAGCCCCTCAGCGCACGTGGCCATGGTTAGTCGGGTTGGGGGCGGGGCTCTTGTCCATGGGGGCGGGGCCCGGAGTGGGCGTGGCCCTTGGCTATGGGGGCGGGGCTGTAGGGAATGGGGGGCCGTTTCTTGGTGGGAGAGGGGGGCATGCCTGTCAGTGGCCAAGGGTGGTGGGCTGGGGGCTATTGTCCATGGGGGGATGGGGATGTCTGTGTAACCCCTCCCACCTGTTTTTCCTCCTCTCTGCCCCATGTGTTCCCTCCAGAAGCGGGGTGGCCGGAGGGGCCCCCAGCCCCGTCGCAGCCCCGGGCTCCCCGAAACCAAACGCCGCGGCCGAGCCCAGAGGATGAACAAAGATGCAGAGGAGCTGGAATCGAGGCTGCAGCGCCTGGTAGGTGGGACACCCGGACGCCTGGGTTCTGTCCCTGGGTCTGGGACGGGGGTGGGGTTAAGTGGGTTAGGGCACAGGGGGGCTGGGAGCCAGGACTTCCTGGCTCTGGGAGGGGAGTGGGGGCTGGTGGTTAGAGCAGGGAGGGGGGGCTGGGAGCTCGGACTCCTGGGTTCTCTCCCGGCTCTGGGAGGGGAGGGGCTGGTGGATGAGTTGTAGTGCCAGGGGTGGGTGCCCGGATGCCTGGGTTCACTGTGTTTTCTCCTGCCCCAGGATCTGAACGTGGAGGCGGCGGTGCCCGTGGGGACAGGTCTGGCCTTTGACGAGCGGCTCACGGAGTTCCACTGCCTGTGGGACGACAGGTACCTGGGGGGCGGGTCCCAGATCCCCCTGGTCCGGCTGTATTGGCCGCCCCTCCGGGGGCAGATCCCGAAAACCCTGTGGGAGCCACAGCCCGTCCCCCCCCCAATTCCCCGTCTCAATCTCTGGACCTCATCCTTCCCGCACATCTGTAATCGCCTCACCATCCTTAACCCTGTTCCGTCCCTTTCTCTGTAATCGCCTCGCCAGCCTTAACCCTGTTCCACCCCTTTCTCTGTAATCGCCTCCCCGCCCTTACCCTGTTCCGCCCCTTTCTCTGTAATCGCCTCACCGTCCTTACTCCTGATCCACCCCTTCTCTGTAATCGCCCCGCCGTCCTTACTCCTGAGCCACCCCTTCTCTGTAATCGCCTCGCGGTCCTTAATCCTGAGCCACCCCTTCTCTGTAATCGCCTCGCCGTCCTTACTCCTGAGCCACCCCTTCTCTGTAATCGCCTCGCCGTCCTTACTCCTGAGCCACCCCTTCTCTGTAATCGCCTCGCTGTCCTTAATCCTGAGCCACCCCTTCTCGGTAATCGCCTCGCCAGCCTTACTCCTGTTCCAACCTTTCTCTGTAATCATCTCGCCATCCTTAACCCTGTTCCGCCCCTTTCTCTGTAATCGCCTCACCGTCCTTACTCCTGATCCACCCCTTCTCTGTAATCGCCCCGCCGTCCTTACTCCTGAGCCACCCCTTCTCTGTAATCGCCCTGCCGT
>NW_020686616.1:0-2382 GCF_002925995.2 Terrapene triunguis
CCCCCCCTGGCAGGAGCTGCAGGGCTCCGTTCCTGACCCCCAGCAGCTGGTGGGTGAGCAGGGCGGGGACGGGAACCACGCATGAATCCAGCCCCGCTCTTAACCTTTTATTGGCAGTTTGAAGGGCGACCAAGGCAGACACTAAACAGCTGGATTCACAATAACTTATATAAATAAAACAAAGTGGGAGGGCGGCGGCATTGAATAAAAAACCCAACCGGAAGGCGAGAAAGGGGAGTGGGGCTGTACACGGCCATAGCACCATTGGAGAGAGCCAGGCGAGGGGCACGCGGCCAGGGGAGGCAGCGGGACCGGGAGCCAAGGGCAACCCCGACCCAAACACAAAAGACAAGGGGCGGGAGCAGCTCCGGGACCCAGCTGGGGTCAGCTCATGGGATCTGCCCCCAGCACCAGTGGAGAGGAACGGCCCCGCCGGGGAGCAGGCAGGGCTGGGCTAGTGAGTGGGGGGACCCCAACCTGGCACTGAGGGGCCAGGGGGGTCGGGGGACACAGCCAGGGGTGCTGCTGAGAGGGGAACGCGACTCCAGTAACTCGGGCCGGCTAGAAACCCCTGCGCTCCAGCCACTCACACCTGGGGCCTTAGCACTCCTGGTTTCTACAGCAGCGACTCACTCCACTCAGCTGCACCCACCAGCGCAGGCCCGTAGCTGGTGCATCAGAGGAAGGAAATCTCCCCCTTCCCCATAACGAGCCTGTGGAACTCACTGCCACAAGAGACTGAGGTGTAGGCGTTAAAAGGGACTGGACATTCAATGCAGCAAGAACAAGAGACCATCCAGTTACCTGAGAAGGGCAAAGCGGCCCCTGCCGTACAGACTGGCCAGGCCCTAGCCAGCAGGAGAGACCCCTCGCCCCCGCAGGGCGTCTTGCCCCTTCCTCGGCAGCGGCTGGGTCCGGGCCCTGCTGGAGACTGCACTAGAGGGGCCCCTGGTCCAATCCAGGCAGGCGATCCCCATGCGCCCCAGGGGACCCACTCCTGAGCCGTGTGGGGAGGGCTCCATGCGGATGTCCCCGAAGCTGAGACGAGGGCGCAGACAGGCCCTGCGACGCTGCAGCAGCCTCTGGGGATGAGCCTGGGGCAGCCAGCAGGAGACACCAGGCCCTGCCCAATGACTGGGGGCTGCGTCCAGGGCAAGGCGGCTGCTCCGGCCCGCTTGGAAAGGGGTCCGGGGTGGAAGATGTGGTGGTGGCCCCCACCTGTGGCTCCTCTGTTGGGGGGGGGGGGGCTTGGTTTGAGACACCTTGGCAGGATTCTGCGGCCCCCGGTGCCAGCAATGGGCTCTGAACGGCCCCAGTACCAAGCGCCCCGGGGTCCTGAGGGGTCGGGGGAAGCACAGGGGGGCCCCAGGCAGCACCTTCCTCCTCCAGCACCAGCTGACCCCTCCTCCAGCGAAGGGGGGCTCCAGGGGCACCCGTTAACCTTGGCTCCCGCAGGAGGAGAGGCTGTCGTACAGCGAGTCACTGAGCGATTCCGAGTTCTCCAGGCCCGGCTGGCCCTGCCCCGTGTCCCTGGACTTCAGCTCCATGCTGCCTTCCTCGCCCACGTCAGAGGCACTGGGCGTCCGGCTGGCGCTGAACGCCGGTGGGGAGGGGGGCGGCAGGCGGGGCCCGTCTGAGGAGGCTCTTTTCCTCTCGGCGGTGCTGCGTGCGGAGCTCTGCAGGGACAGACACGGGCGTGAGAGATCCGTGCGACAGGGGTCAGCGTCCTGCTCAGCCCCCCCGGCAGACGCCACTCAGGGACCGGGAGCAGAACAACCCGGCCGGCTGGGGGGTCCCTACACGTCGGCACGGCCCTGCCTGCAGACAGGCCTGGATCGAAGAATTGTGGGGCCCGGGCAGTACGGAAATTGGGGTTCCCCCCTTCTGTAAACTGGACAGCAAAGTACCCCCACCCCACACACACCCCAGGATGACCCTTCTACCCCACAGCCCCAGTGCGCCTCCCATCCCACCCTGCACACAGCCCCCCAAATGTCTCCTCCCGCCCTGCCCAATACCCAGACAGACCCCCGAATGCCCCCTACCCCACATAGTCCCCAACCACCAACCCACACATCCCAGCAGCCCCGACATCCCTCCTGCTCACTGCAGCCCCCCAACATCTCAGCCCCTCCGTCCCCCTCTCACCCCTCACCCTGGGCTAGGTCAGCTCCTCCTGGCCCCAGCCCCACTCCACATGCTCAGCACTCACACGGTGCAGCCGCCCCCTGGCATGATGGGGGCTGGGGGGGGGCAGGTTGCGCCGCAGAGCCGCTGAGTCTGGGGTTCCCCCCCACTCGTTGGGGGCCCCGTGCAAGGGCCCTGAGTGCACGTTGGTTAATCCTGGCTGGCCGCCAAACGGCCCTGCAGCTCCCTGCACGT
>NW_020686617.1:0-1487 GCF_002925995.2 Terrapene triunguis
CACCCCAGCGCCCGCAATGACAGGCTCCCCGGTAATTGTAGCCTGGCTCGGCCTGCGCCAGGGAGGCTCCCAGAGCCACCCACATCCGCCCAGAGTTGCCCATACCCTCGGCCGGGGAGCGGGGGTCATGGCCCAGCGGGGACAGCACTAGCTCGGGGGTAGGTGCACGGGGAGCAAGCACGCGGAGAGGTGGGAGACTGAACCCCGGGGTCAGGGGGATCCCACGGGGGAAGGCTGGACCCTGGTGTCCCGGGTCCCACTGGCCGGGCGCAGGGGGTGGTTGGTTCCTGAGCTGCCAAGGGTCAAAGCCCCGCTGGCCTCTGCCGGGGGCTGTTTGAGGCGCTTGCCCCCTGGGATGGGGGGAGGGGGGTTGTGGTTCGTGGCTGGGCCCCAGCCCAGCAGCCAGACAGCCGGGCCGTTCATGCCCTGCACAGAGCTGCCTCTGTCCGCCCTGCGGATAAACACGGCACCGAGACGCTGCCCAGGTTCAAAGGGGCCCCCGCCCGGCCAGCTCCCAGCCACGGGGCGGGGCTCTGCGCTGGGACGGGGTGGGTGCCACGGTAGCCTGGCTGGGAACAGGCCCCCCACTGTCCGTGAGGCAGGGAACGTCCTGCAGGGGGCGGGGCCTGCGTGGGAATCGCACGGCCACCCCGTGTGCACTTGTGTGCGTTGCACTAGTGTGTGCGAGGGAGTCGTGTCTGGCGAGGCGCGCGTGCTTGGCATATGTCAGTGTGTGTGTGTGTGCCCACAGGTGGGCGGATTCATGCTGGCCAGTGAGTTTCAGAGGCCGGCTCATCTGTGCACAAGTGTGCGCTTTGCACTAATGCCTGTTTCTCCGAGGGCACGTTGGGTTGTGCACGTCTGCACCTGCTTCCAGGGCTCCCGCCAGGGTGGAGTGGGGTCTGCAGCGCTGGATCTCCCATAACTGGGGGCCAGATGGGGTCCCTGAACGGGGGGCAGCTACCTCTGCTGGAGCCCTGTCTTGGGTCCCCCCCTGCCCCCCTCCAGCCCCCCAGGGGGACAAACACCAGTAACCCACAGACACCCCCCATCTAACACTCACCCACACAGACGCTCCTCCCCCACCGGCTATTTTGGGAGATGGGAGTTTGCTCTGGGCTGGGACCAGAAATAGACACTGTGGCTGGAGGGGAGGCACCATTCCCTGCACGCCCCCACCCCGACTCCCGCCTGCCTTGATCCAGCCCCAGGGACTGGCTGGCTGGGGGACTGGGGGGGGGGAAGGGACATGGGGCCTTTCCCCTCTAGGGGGCACCTGGGACCCAGTGTCACCCACTCCTGTAGGAGTCCCCCACCCCCAGTACCCCAGACCCTCTCCCAGCACAAGGGATCAACCCCACCTAATATCCCAGCCCCCTAACCTCCCCTAACCCCCCCACACACACGGGGGGGGGCAAGAGTTTAGAGCCCCCAATCCTGCCTCCTCCCTCCAACAGCTAACAAGGCTGGGGGGGGGAAGTGGGGGG
>NW_020686618.1:0-1279 GCF_002925995.2 Terrapene triunguis
CGCTCACCTCCAGGCTGATGTTGTGGAAGGTGTTCACGTAGCCGGCACCTCCCAGCAGCCCCTCGTACAGGACCAGGGCGAAGACCAGGTAGATGCTAGGCAGGAACATAAAGTACACGGCGGCCAGGAGGAACACCATGTTCAGGCACTGCAAGGGGCAGGGAAGGGGGTTAGTGATCAGTGTGACACACCCGGCCCCATGGAAAAGGGGCCGGGGGAAGGGGATTGGCGTGACACGCCCGGCCCCATGGCCGAGGGCTGGGTAGGGTAACTGGATGTCCCAATTTTATAGGGACAGTCCCGATTTTGGGGGCTTTTTCTTATATAGGAACGTATTAGCCCCCACCCCGTCCCGATTTTTTACACTTGCTGTCTGGTCAGGGGAAGGGTATTAGTGTGACACACAGAAGGGGAGGGGGGGGACTCTGAAGCCCAGTGAAGTGGGGTTGCCCTCCTAGGGCACAGCAGGTGGCGCCGCACCCCAAAGGGGGAGCGGGGGTGGGAGACTGCAGGGAAGGGCTGGGGGGGAAGCAGCAGGGAGGGGGAGGGGGCACCCCAGCGATGGAGCTAGTGACTGGGGAGGGGTGGGAGGTTGCAGGGAGGGGAAGGGAAGTGTGACACTACACCCCCTATTCATCATTATGGTATGACTATGACATAGTTATAATGCACCTTGTACAAGACGTGTCATGGGAGGTGTCACTGGAACAGGTTTGCTGTGATTCTCTCATTTGTGTATCTGAAGTGATGAATGTTGACTCTGTATCTCACATGGGCTCACTCTGGGTGACACCCACAGCCAGCCTTGCAGGTACAACAGTGAAGCCAGACCGTGCTGATGGCTCATCAACAAAGACAATGGACCCTGGAAGAGTTTAGCCTCCCTGGGAATGTCTCAGCCAAGCTGGGAGGGGCTGGGAGTCCTTAGAGGACAGGATTAAAATTCAAA
This sequence comes from Terrapene triunguis, assembly GCF_002925995.2. Taxonomy (NCBI): domain Eukaryota; kingdom Metazoa; phylum Chordata; order Testudines; family Emydidae; genus Terrapene; species Terrapene triunguis. The sequence continues at coordinate 950 of NW_020686618.1, forward strand.
ATGATCTGGACAAACTGGAGAAATGGCCTGAAGTCAATAGGATGAGATTCAATAAGGACAAATGCAAAGTGCTCCCCTTAGGAAGGACCAATCAGTTGCACACATACACAATGGGCAATGACGGCCTAGGAAGGAGTCCTGCGGAAAGGGATCTCGGGGGGTCAGAGTGGACCACAAGCTAAATATGAGTCAACAGTGTAATGTTGTTGCAACAAAAGCGAACATCATTCTGGGATGTATTAGCAGGAGTGTTGTAAGCAAGACACGAGGAGTAATTCTTCCACTCTGCTCCGCGCTGATACGGCCTCAACTGGTGTATTATGTCCAGTT
>NW_020686619.1:0-2682 GCF_002925995.2 Terrapene triunguis
GAGTCAGTTGACTCAGGCCAGTCACGGGTCTATAATTGCAATGTAGACATACCCATAGATGCTCAGCGAGGCCCTCCTAGGCATGAATGAGAGAGGGGAGATTGGTCTGAGTACAGGTAGGGAACCAAGAATTCCTGATTTCCAGTCCTGGTTCTGAAACTGACTCTTTTCTGGTGAGGGGTAAGGTCCATAATCTTTCTGCTTTCAGTTTCTCCATCTGTGAAATGGGAATAATACTTATTTGCCTACTTATCTCACAGGTGTTTTGTGAGAATTAGTTATTTATATCAGGGATAGTTCCCTCCTTGCACCCTATGGGGTATAAGACACCCCAAAAGAGGTGGGGAGGAGGTGGCCAGGTGCCACAGGGGAGTAGCTGCAGGAATGCACCCTCCGTGTATGCACTACAACCATCATGATACTGTGCCATAAAGGGACAACAGAGTCTTGTATTATTATTACTGTTGTTGGGGTCACCATTTTGGAGAGAGGCCAACAAAATTATTAGGGCTTTTGCTCAAACCTCACCTGAACAAATGAATTCTGCCTTTGTGCAATGTACAGATAGGCTTGTATTTTCATAATACCTATATCTGATGAAGCAAACGCGATCTTTAGGCAGGGAGATGAATTTGATCTATGGCAGAATAACCACCTTTTTGAAATGCATATTGAACATTTGATAAGCATGGCACATACAGTCTTAAGGTTGATTTACACCTTTACATAAAGCACCGTTTTTGGTGATTTGTTTGTGAAGGGAGTTTGTCCTTCTGCACGGACCAGGGAGTGCTTGTTCATATCTTTCTAGCAAGAACTGCATTTAATCACTGTTGTGCTAGAAAAGAGCTAACACAGTTTCTGTGATCATTGTAGATGGGGTGTTAGTCATCTAGTCCATTCTCTTAAATCATAGCAGGTTGGCAAAACACTCCAGAAAAGACTGTAGGGAACAATCTCTCACTGTCGGGGACAGATAAGTTGGTCTAACATTTACAGTAGTATTTCTTATCATTCCTTCCATATGCTGCCCCTCTCTCGATATTCACCTGACAGTACAATGCCTCTAGATCCTGAGAATCCAAAGAATCTTTGTTTTTAATCATCACAGCAAGGAGCAACAAACTAAAAATGCAGGTATACATTAGAGGCCTCATTTTCAAAGGTGCTGAGCAGCACCCACCCACTCCCACTGAAGTTAATGGAAGCTGCAAGTGCTCACATCTTTGAAAATCAGTCCATCTGGTATATGAGTATATAGGCTCTTCCTAAGCATTAGCACAGGGGTAGGCAACCTATGCCACGTGTGCCGAAGGCGGCACGCGAGCTGATTTTCAGTGGCACTCACACTGCCCGGGTTCTGGCCACCGGTCCGGTGGGCTCTGCATTTTAATTTAATTTTAAATGAAGCTTCTTAAACATTTTTAAAACCTTATTTACTTTACATACAACACTAGTTTAGTTATGTATTATAGACGTATAGAAAGAGACCTTCTAAAAACGTTAAAATGTATTACTGGCACATGAAACCTTAAATTAGAGTGAATAAATGAAGACTGGGCACACCACTTCCGAAAGGTTGCCGACCCCTGCATTAGCATTTGATTAGCACACAGGGGACACACACAACTCACTAAACATGCAAAACCTAGAGACAAAATAGGGAAGACTCTCGGTATATTAACGGAAGTTGGAGTGTTTGCCAAGAGGTTGGATTTCCGGTCTTTGTTTGGTTTATGACACCACCATAATATTTTTTTTTCCATTATAATAATTTTTTTTTTTTTGTCTGCAGACATAAATGCAGTCTGACAGTTTGCTGTTCGCATGCAGTTAGCAGGACAGTCTGGCATAGCTGGTTTTATACACCACCTAAGATTTTATTGCCCAGATCTGGTGGTAACATTTTAATCTGCTTTGGGGTTTGGTGGGAGGGAACGCCTTTTGCTGTTTAGCTACAACTCTTTCTTGCTACAGGCATTGTTTGCCTCTTTATATCAGACCTAAATTAGTGGTGTATTGGCTCTATTGTCCACTCATTTGTTAGTCGGATGTTGGATGCCAGCTGTAGGATCTTCCTGGGGCTTCTGGCAGGTGTCTCTCTATGACAGATTCATTGTTCCATATTTTTATTTAATTACTTATTTTACAGCTCTTAGTATAAATCTAATTATCCATCTGTTATACTACATTATGGCACTGCAGTTTGTGTCATTCTTTCTCATCCTGTAATACTAGCCAGCTTGACTTTGCCCTCTTGAATATACACTAACTGAATTTTTCTCTTAAAGGGCTGGAAGCCGTCAAACAGACGAACCATGGAAGGTGGCTCTGCTTTGCAGTCATGGAATTACTCATGATTCTAGAGCCCTGAGTGATTACCAGGGATGCTGCCCTACTAGCATCTCTGGTGGAGGAAATGTCACTCTGCCCTTGTTTGGTTGCTGTATTTGGATATTTTGCTATTAAAAATTAGGAACTGACAAGACCCAAACTCCAGATATGAACACTGAACTTAGGGAAGGTTTGTCCTATCACACAGGAGTAAGTTCCTCTGCAGTGAACTACATTAGGGATACTGTCTCTACAGCAAGCTGGCGTTTCTGTTGGATAGGTCAGCTTCTAGCATACCAGGCTCTGAAAGTGGAAAAGGGTTCTGGTTGCATTTAATCCAAGGTCCTG
>NW_020686620.1:0-2358 GCF_002925995.2 Terrapene triunguis
CCCTCTCCAAGCCCCTGGGATGCCCTGCGGCTGCCCCTGGTACCTGGCGTGGGTGCCCATCCTGACAGGGGCTGCGGTAAATGGCTCGTAGCGGTGCCAAGATCTCGGTGCCCCCCAGGTCAGCCTGGAGCTGCTGGACGTGCTGCAGGGACTCGGCCATTGTCTGTTGGGTGTATCCCACGCTCTGCCTGCAGGGGGTGCCGAGGGGTCAGGGGCCGGGACAGCTGGAGCCCGGGACATCCCAACCCCAGCCAGCCCTGCCCCCAACCCACAGACATCCTGACCCCAACCCAGGGCCACGCCAACCCCAGCCTGCCCTGCTGCCAACCCCCCAGCCCCGGACTCACGGGTAGAAGGACTCGAACCGAGACCCAAAGCCGTAGATGTTGAAATAACAACCCAGGGGCAAACTCTTCAACAGCAGGACCAGGGTCTCCTGGGGACGGACAGACAGATGGAGTCACCCCCACGGGCCCAACCAGCCTGGGCTGCTCCCCCACCCGGCTCTGCCCCCCCAGGCCCAGCCAGCCTGAGCTGCTCCCCTCCACAGGCCCATCTAGTGTGGCCTCCCGCCTGTGTGGAACTGATAAATTAAATTGTTTTTAATTGTTCACTTTATTAATGTAACTTCAGAAGTAAAGTTTTATGAATGAAACAACATTCATTCATAAAGCCGGTTACCCCAATAACTGGCTAATTGACAATTACAATGCTTGTTAAGAGTCATAGCTGTTCAGCCAGTTGCTCTTGTAAGTTTCACTGTCAATCCAATTCCTGCTTAAATCACTGAGGCTACGGCTACGTCTTCACTACCCGCCTGAATCGGCGGGTAGAAATCGATCTCTCAGGGATCGAATTATCGCGTCTCGTCGGGACGCGACAATCGATCCCTGAATCGACGCTTGTACTCCACCAGCGCAGGTAAGAGTAAGCGCCGTCGACGGGGGAGCCGCGGGGGTCGATTTGCCGCCGTCCTCACAGTGGGGTAAGTCGGCTCGGATACGTCGAATTCAGCTACGCTATTCGCATAGCTGAATTTGCGTATCTTAAATCGATCCCCCCCCCAGTGAAGACGTAGCCTGAGACTTGCACTGTTTCAGTATTGTAACTTCATTCATTACACTTGCCTACACTGTAACTTCTGTTCACAGTTTGCTATCCACTACGCGCCCCCCCGAGCGCAGCAAGTACAGCGCTGTAAAGTGCCAGTGTAATCAGAGCCTGCAGCGCTGCACGCTCGCTCGCAGCGCTGCAAGCTATTCCCCTCGGAGAGGTGGAGTACATACAGCGCTGCGAGAGAGCTCTCGCAGCACTGGTGGCGCGACTACACTCGCGCTTCACAGTGCTGCCGTGGCAGCGGTGGGAAGTCCCAAGTGTAGCCAAGGCCTTGTCTATATTGTAACTTCTGTTCACTGTTTGCCATATTGTAATTCAAACCCCATTTTAAAACGCTTACTCCATTTTGTAAAAGCTGGCTCCAACCTTCATTTTTGCAAACCCTGCTGTAATCTTATTAGTTTAGGTTAGATGTGTGAATGAGGTATGTATGGATGATGGAATCAACCTCCAGCCCCAGCCTGTCCTGATGAAATAGAGTTCAGACACCAAGGGCTGAAGATGCAGACAAGAGCCCTAACAAAGTAAGAAAAGTCCACCCCAAAAAGAAAAGAACAAAGGTACAACAGAAGAAAGATCAAAGCCAGATCTGAGGCTGAAAGTCAAGTCTGCAATTGACGGGTGATCAATCACCAAACCCAGAGGCAGCGTGACACAGCAAGACCTATAGACTCTGGATTCAAACTAAAGCCTACAAAAAGGATGGGTGAAGATGGAAGACTTTGGAGGGTAACTGTGACGTTGTGCAGTCTATATGGTTTTATAAAAACATGATAATAAGTGAATATAATGTAACTGGGATTGTCAAATTTTTCTAAAACTATAAGTGAATATAATGCAACTGGGGTATGCTTTGTGCAAAAGGTCTCCTGTAAGGTATCATTACAAAGCTCATAATCTACTGAGTGTGATCATCCTATTTGTAGAAATGTACCACTCTTGTATCTAAAACTAGAAATATAAAACATAACTCTGAGGGCCTATTGTAATTATGTAAAGTGTGGGCCATTAATGATGGTTTGGAATCTTGATGACTCCCATTAACAAGGACCATTGTCTGCAGATAACTGTGTTTACCTGTGGGTCTTCCTGTATATGTGTGTGCTGGCAAGTGAGTAATGAAGTCTTGCAGTGACATGTGATCATGTCACCTGAACTGGAATCCATCTTTAACCTGGTGCTTTTCCAGTGAGGGGGGTGGAAACCCAGAGGGACAAAGGGTTCCCGCCTTATGCAAAAGAT
>NW_020686621.1:0-1147 GCF_002925995.2 Terrapene triunguis
ACATTTGTTGCATTTGGCCCCCGTTAAAGGAACGGTGGGAGTCACCTCCCTGTTTGCTCTTAAAGGGACACCACGATTCGCTCCTCCCCTTTAAGGGAACACACATTTGTTCCTCCTCCCCTCCCTCTCTTAAAGGGACGGGGGACTTGCGCCGGAGGATGGTGGGACTCACCTGCGTCTGCCTCTTTGCTGGGAGGAGTCATCCCCTTTAAGAAAAGGGGGTCTTTCAACCATTCACCTCTTAAAGGGGCGGCAGCCAATGTAGACCCCCCCACCCCCTTGCTCAAGGGGCAAAGGAAACGATCCAATGCCCACCCCTTAAAGGGGCAGGGAAGCATCTACTCCCCCCTCTTAAAGGGGAGGGGGCAAATGTCCGCTCCCAACTGTTAAAGGGGTGGTGGAAACGGTCCCCTCCCACCCCTTAAAGGGGCGGCCCTTACCCTGGTAGTGGAACTTGAAGACGCTGGGGGTGGTGGCGTGGTAGCTCTGGAAGTGGATCAGCACCTGATTGGTCGGGCTGCGGATCACCTGACCCTCCACCATCAGGGACTCGTTGGCCAGGACGGCCGGCGTCTCGCCGCCCAGCCCCTCCACGGTGAGGGAGTCGTCCTTGGACAGGTTCAGGGTCTGCACCTGGGGGGGAGCAGGGTCAGAACCAGGATCCCGGTGCCCCCTGGACCCCCCCCACCCCCAACGTCCCCCAACCGCCTCCTGCCCCAACCTCCCCAGCCCAGCCCCCCGGACTGGCCCCTCCTGCCCCCCAATTGTCCCCCCTCCCAGTCCAGCCCCCACCAGTCCCTTCCCCCCACCCTGCCCTCCCACAGCCCTGGCCCAGCCCCCCAACATCCCTTCCCACCAAACTCCCAGCCCCCCCCTGCTCCCCTTACCTGCACCTCAACCCCGTAGCCCATGTAGACCCGGATGCTGTAGGTACAGTCCAGCCCCCCGTCGAACGCGGCCCCCATGTAGTCCGGGGACTCCACGTAACCCTCCACCTCCGAGATGTTGTTATTGCAAAGGACTATGGGAAGGGGAAACTGAGTCAGACAAACCTGGAATTCTTTCCCCCGCCCCCCCGAGCCAGCCAATCCCTGCCCTAGGGCTGGAGCCGGCGCCCCCAAGAGCGGAAAGGCCCCTGCTCCATCCC
>NW_020686622.1:0-1198 GCF_002925995.2 Terrapene triunguis
AGTATCTCCCTCAGGGGCCCCAGGTGACCCCCAGTATCTCCCTCAGGAACCCCCTTTATCAGGGCCCACAGGTGACCCTATTACCCATTCACACACCCCTAACCAGGGAACCTGCCACGTGACGCCTCCCATCCTCCCCACTCAGCAGACCGGCCCGCGCGCCCGGTCGCGTGCCCACCAGCTCCGGGAGCGAGCCGTGCCAACACCCCTCTGGTGCGCGCGCGGGCACAGCGCCGGGGGCGCGCACGGCCGGGCACGCTGGGACGGCTGGGGGCGGGGCCAGGCGGGCGAGTGTCGGGGGCGCGCGGGCCGGGCGCTGAGGGGGGTCTCCGCCTGTAGCATGCTGCGCCTGCGGCAGCTGCACGAGGCGGCCCTGAGGCGGCTGCTCCCGCCCGCCGGGGGCGCCGCCGCCGCCAAGCCCAAGGCCTCCGAGGTGCTGAGCCGGCACCTGCGGCAGCGGGGCCTGCCCCACTGGACCTCGTACTGCGTGAAGTACAGCGCCGTGCGCAACGACCAGTTCGGCCTCTCGCACTTCAACTGGCAGGTGGACGGCGCCAACTACCACGTCCTGCGCACGGGCTGCTTCCCCTTCATCAAGTACCACTGCGCGCGGGCCCCGCGCCGCGACCTGGCGCTGCAAAACGCCGCCTTCACCGCCCTCAAGCTGCTCAACGCGGGTGAGCCGGCCCGCCTCGCCTCGGGCCCCCGCCGCGGGCTCCGGGCCCGGCCCCCGCCGCGGGCTCCGGGCCCGGCCCCCGCCGAGCTCCCCGGCCCGCCCCGCGCACACAGGCAGTGGCGGGCGCGGGGTGGCGCCCTGAGTCTCCGCCAGCCCCCCTCAGCCCTTGTCAGAGGCGGCGCTAGCCCCTGGGGGGCCCCCGCCCCCCCCCGAAATGCTGATGGCCATTGGCACTACTGCCACCAACCTCGCACTGCACCGCACAGCCCAGTGCGCTTGGGAACAAGCCCAGGTTCAGTGAGATCAGGGATATTGGGGGGAGGGGGTGATACTGAATCGGGCCCCCCCCCCTTGAGCTGTGGGGCCCTAAGCAATTCCTTAGGCTTCTGGTGCCAGCGCACCACTGGCTCCTGTCTACGATCAGGGCCCACATATTGCACTGAGCTTAACCCTCATCGGGTCACCTTTACCTTGGTCCTTTGCAGCCTGGTAAACTGTTGACCGCAGTAACTGATGGTGGTG
>NW_020686623.1:0-2011 GCF_002925995.2 Terrapene triunguis
CCCCCCCACACCCCAGACACACACGAGACACATAAGCGGGAGGGATGTGTCTCCTGGGTCCCCAACGCCGGGTACCTTCATGCCGTGCTACACACTGGGCAGTGGGATCGCTCCGCGGAGCTCACGCCTGGCACGTGCCTAATGTGTAACGCTGCCCAGGCTGAGTGCACAGCCAGTATGGACTAGAGATCATCCAGCATCAAGCCACGAGGCGGGGCAGGGTCTGGAGCTGGGGGCACGGTAGGGTGGGGGAAGGGGGACACACACACCCCTTTACGCCAAGCAGGGGACAAAGCAAAACCTAGATCCCCACGTGCCTGGACTCTGGGGACCCTGGGATCTGGGATGAGCGTCCTGAGCTCGTCTTCAATCCCGAGGCCTCATTTCAGGCTGGGTGTGGGACAGACCCCTGAGGAGGGGACTCCTGCCCTGGCTGACTCCGGCCCCACACACGGACCAACCCATTGTAGCTCCGAGCCAGGGGGCATCGGCGGGGCAGCAATCTTGCTCTGCCGCCCCCCTGGTGGCCCCTGCTGGAGTGACCCTGCGTCCACATGGCGGTAGGAGCAGGGGGTTACACGTCGGCCCCCGGCACACCGAGGCTGGCTGTGGATCCCACAGGGTTAGGCAGCACGGTAGGGAGCGGTCTGGACAGGTCTCCGAGAGGTTAAAGGTTACATACCCAGGACATCTGTACCAGGAGCAGGGGAGGAAGGAAGCAGCGCGGAGGGAAGGGGGGGGGAGGGAGAAAGAAAAAAGGGGAGGGGAAAAAAGGAGTGAATTGAACTGATCATCCCAGGAGTCAATGCGTCAGGCCCCGCCCCAGCCCAGCCCAGTGGGGTCAGCAGCCGCAGCTCACGCAAGCCCTGTTAGTCACCCCGCTACGCGACAGCACCAGTGCCCAGGAGACCCGAAACACGCCCCGGCCCTGCTGAATGGGAGTCATCGAGGCACGTCACAACCCAGCATGCACTGGGGGGGCCCTGCTTGGTGTGGCCAAGCATCCCAGCATGCCTCGGGGCACGAGCGGCACCACCGGGCCTCTCTTTCCATCTAGCACAAGCAGGCGAGAGCAAAGCCAATTGGCCCTGCCCAGGAGCAGGCGAGGCCGGGAGCATGGGCCAGGAGAGCCCTTCCGGACAGGGCCAGGGGAAGAGATGCCCTGGGGCACGGTGGGCATTCCAGGGCCACCCGGGGATGAGGGAGGGGAGGATGCAGGAAGCCGGGGCAGCTCCCAGTGGATACAGTTCCAAGCCAGGCAGGCTTGAAAGGGTTCAACCTCCAAACCAGGCAGTCGGTCTAAGTGAGAGTCAGCCAAAAAACAAAACAGGCCCGGGGTAACCAAGCGGGGCTGGGGTGTGGGAGAGGGTTAAATCCACAGCTCCCCCCTCCCTTACCCCCCACCATGGCCTCACCCAGGCTGGAGCGGGTGCTGGAGCGCTCGATGATGGTGTGCTTGCTGGGATTGTTCAGCACGGAGCGCTTGGCCAGGGAGATATCGGCCGTCACCCGCGTGATGGAGATTCTGAGAGGGACAGAGCGAGGAAGAGAGCATGAAGGGGGGAGGGGGGCCTCTGGCATTCGCCGTGACCTCCAGCAGGGTGCCCGCCCCACCAGGGCCAGACAACAGGACCCCAAAGGAGCCCTGGGGGCAGAAGTCAGGGTGTGAACCCCGGCACCTTGGGGACAGAATCCCCACAGGGGGAACAACGCCATCTGGGCTGCTCACTGCTGCCTGCCCGGCAAGGGGGCACAAGGCGAGAGGGCCGGACTCCTGGGTTCTCGTGCGGACAGAGTGCTTGGAGAGCCTCCGCTGAAGAGGGCTGGGGATGGGACGGGGGATAGTCTAGCTCAGACAGAGTGTCCTGCGTGCGGCCGACACGCTGGGATCTCTCTCTGTCGGACCCTACGGAGCCTGTCGCCGTAGTGACCAGACGCTTGCATGGGGCGACGCCCGGAAACTGGGATTTTGAGTAAAACGCCATTTCCCTAGTGCCCAAAAAGGGCCGCG
>NW_020686624.1:0-1305 GCF_002925995.2 Terrapene triunguis
CCCCCCCCCCCCCTCGGAGACCTGGGGAACACGCACCAGGTGTGCGACCGTGGCCCCCCTCCGCCCTCCCAGTGCAGCAGAACAGACACACACAGCGGCAGAGCTGTCAGCAAAGCCAGACGTCGGTTGGCTTCTGCCTGCCAGGAGCAGGACTCGCTTCCCCATGCAACACACACGGTGTCACCCGCTCCCGACACAACGTGACACACAGCCACAGTGCAACACCCGTCCACAACGCAACACACACAGCGTCACCCGCTCCCGACACAACATGACACACAGCCACAGTGCAACACCCGTCCACAACGCAACACACACAGCGTCACCCGCTCCCGACACAACGTGACACACAGCCACGGTGCAACACCCGTCCACAACGCAACACACACGGCGTCACCCGCTCCCGACGTAACGTGACACACAGCCACGGTGCAACACCCGTCCACAACGCAACACACACGGCGTCACCCGCTCCCGACACAACGTGACACACAGCCAGAGTGCAACACTTGTCCATAATGCAACAGTGCAACACACACACACACACAGTAGCAGACACAACACCACATGCTACACACACAATGCAACACCCACCCACAATGCAACAGTGCAAAGCAACACATACAGCACCACTCGCTCCTGACACAACATGAGACACAGCCACAATGCAACACCCATCCACAATGCAACAGTGTGACAATGCAACACTGGGCCATGCACACATGCTCCCGAAACGCAACACACAGTCAGAGTGCAACACCCATCCATTATGCAACAGTGTGACACACACACACACTGTAACAGACACCACCACAGGCTACAGACACAATGCAACACCCACCCACAATGCAACAGCGCAACGCAACACACACAGCATCACCTGCTCCCGACACAACCCAACACACAGCCACGATGCAACACCCCTGCCCGCAGTGCAATAGCACAACACAGCCAGTACCACACACACACACACTACAACTTACAGCACAATGCGCTACCGACACAATGCAACACCCACCCCCAGTGCAACACAACACACACTATTGACAATGCAACACCCAGGCCCAGTACAACACCCCCAGTGCTACACACACGGCAACACACAGCGCAACATGCTACCAACACAACACAACAGTGCAACACACAAACAGGCTGCAACACCCGGGCAAAATGCAATAACCCAACACGCATACACACACAGAGCCCCTCCCCCCAGGAGCAGGCCCTGCGCTTGCAGACACCTCGTCTGGGATATTTATAGACAGCGACAGGACTAGTGCCCCCCCGCTCCCACGCACAGACACA
>NW_020686625.1:0-3075 GCF_002925995.2 Terrapene triunguis
ACCTCCCTGCCCTCTAACCCCTCCCCATCCCTCCTGCCCCCTTCCTGCCCCCTAACACCTCCCCATCCCTCCCTGCCCCCTCCCCCCTCCCCTTCTGCACCAACCTCCCCACCCTGCCCCCCTGCCCCGCCCCCCGGCACTCACAGCAGCCAGTCCACGGCGATGAGCAGGCTGATGTCCTGCGTGGGCAGCCCCACGGCCGTCAGAATGAGCAGCATGGTGACCAGGCCGGCGCTAGGGATGCTGGCCGCGCCCACGCTTGCCAGGGTGGCCGTCAGGCTAGGGGGCAGGGAGGGGGGTGGGGGGGTCAATGCAGAGGGCAGGGACCCTTCCCCGCTGGGGGGCCCAGGAGGTCGAGGGCCGGGGGTCTGGGGATAGGGTTGCCACTGGTCTAATCACACAAACACCCTGACCCCGCCCCTTAGCCCGAGGCCCCGCCCCTCCTTATAGACCCCGCCCCTTCCCTGAGGCCACGCCTCCTTCTCGGAAGCCCCGCCCCACTCACTTCATCCCGCCTCCCTCCGTCGCTCGCTCTCCCCTCCCCTCCCTCACTTTCACTGGGCTGGGGCAGGGGGTTGGGGTGCAGGAGGGGGCACCTGCAGGCACCGCCCCCTGCAGCTCCCATTGGCCGCAGCTCCTGGCCAATGGGAGCTGCGGAGTCGGGGCTGAGGGTGGGGGCAGAACGCAGAGACACCCCCCCCACACACACACCAGGGGCCGTGCCGGCCACTTCCAGGAGCAGTGCGGGGCCGGGGCAGGCAGGGGCCCGCCTCACCCCACAGCGCCACCGGACTTTTAGCAGCCGATCTCCCGGGTTGGGGTCAGTAGCCGCCGGGGGACCCGGCCTGATTCCAAAGGGGCGGCAACGCTGTGCGGGGCCTGGGGGCCCAGGAGTTTGGGAATCTGGGGGAGCTGGGGGCCCCGGGGGCTCACCTGACGGTGGCGATCTGCCCCCCGTCCAGGGCGATGTTGTTCATCTGGGCGATGAAGATGGCGGCCACGGCCTCGTACAGCGCCGTCCCGTCCATGTTGATGGTGGCGCCGATGGGCAGCACCAGGCGGGTGACGCGTCGATCGACCCCCAGGTTCTCCTCCAGGCACCGGAACGTCACGGGCAGCGTCCCCGCGCTGGGGGGAGACACACGGAGCCCTGGATAGCCCCCATAGCCCCCCAGACACCCCCCGATAGCCCCCCTGACACCCCCATAGACCCTCTGACACCCCCCGGCCCCACGCTGGGGGGAGACACGCATGGACCAACACCCCGATAGCCCCTGATATCCCCCAGTCCCACGCTGGGTGGAGACACACACAGATTCCCCAACACCCCCCGACATCCCCTGGCCCCGCGCTGGGGGGAGATATACATGCAGCATGGAGCCCCCTGACACTCCCAATAGCCCCCAACACCCCCTTTCCCCATGCGGGGGGCGAGACACACACGGAGCCCGCTGAGCCCCTGACACCCCCATTCCCCTGGGGCCCCCCGATAGCCCCCGACACCCCCTGACATCCCCCAGCCCCGTGCTGGGGGGTGAGACACACACAGAGCTCAATAGTCCCCAACACCCCCATACCCCAGATCCCTCTGATCCCCCAGTAGCCCCTGATCCCCCCGGACCCCCCTCCCCCCCCCCCCCCCCGGCCGCAGACTGGGAGCGAGATCCACGGAGCCTCCAATGCCCCCCGCCCGGTGCCCTCTGCCCCCCACCTGGAGGCGGTGCCCAGGGCGGTGAGCCAGGCCTGGAAGATGCCGGCGTAGAAGGCGAAGGGGTTCTGGCGCGTGACCCCGAAGAAGATGAGGGGCAGGACGAGGGCCCCGTGCAGCAGCAGCCCCAGGGCCACCGTCACCATGTACATGCCCAGCTGGCGGGCGACCAGCTCCAGGTCCTGCAGCCCGGCCAGCTTCCCGCAGATCAGGGAGGCGATGCCGAAGGGCGAGTACCTGGGGGAGGCCGGGGAGACCGTGAGGGGGTGGGAGTCGGGAGAGACCGTGAGGGGCGGGGCCAGGGGGAGACTGTGAAGGTTGGGGTGGGGCCAGGGGGGGAGACCATAAAGAGCGGGGCGGAGCCGGGGGCAGACCCTGAGGAGCGCGGCAAGGGGGAGACGGTGAGGGGAGGGGTGAGGCTAGAGGGGACAGTGGGGGGAGCGGGGACACTGCGTGGGGTAGGGCAGGGAGAAGGTGAAGGGGACAGTGAGGAAGGGAGACTATGAGGTGGGGGCTGAGGGGGGCCAGTGATGACGTGGGAATGTTCCTAATGTTTTCTCTGAATACTGGGTGGGTGCCTCAGTTTCCCCTATGCAATTCTCAAGGATCTAGGGGGTGTGATTGGTGCAGAGCCCGAGAGGGCAGGGGAATGGCCGATGCCCTGTCTCCTGGCAACTGATGGCCTGGGCCCCCCTGCGACTGAGGGGTCCTGGTCTCTGTACCCACAAGCTCTGGTTTGGGCTGTTCCTGTCGGCTAATAAACCATCTGTGTTACCGGCTGGCTGAGAGTCCCGGTGCATCGCAGGAAGTGGGGGTGCATGGCCCTGACACCCCCACACTCCATGAGAGGGACCATGGGGCTGAAAGGAGGAGGGGATGTAAGGGAGATGGGGGGCGGGGGAGACTGTGAGGGGAGGGGCTGGGGGCATGTGGGGGGACTCATGCATGGGGAGAATTGGGGGAAGTAGCTTGTGAGGGGGGAAAGGCTGCGAGGGGTGGGCCCGGGGGGAGATAGTGGGGGAGGGACAGTGAGAGGTGTCCTGAGGAGACCCCCCCAGGTCAGCTTAAGAGTGGGGTGGGGGATGAGATGTGACACGCCCGCCCCCCCAGCCCCCCCCCCCCCCCCCCCCCCCCCCCACCCCCCAGCCCCCCCCCTGCCCCCCACCATGGCCCCGCCCCCAGGCTCCCCCCCCATACCACATGATCATGGAGACCAGCTGCATGATGATCTCGTTGAGGATGTTGAAGAAGTCGGCCATGGGCTTGGCCTGCTCCCCCATCTGCCCCATGACCACCCCGAAGGCGATGAAGAACCCAATTAGCCCTGTGGGGAGGGAGCGGGGTGTGTGTGTCAGGGCCGTGGTGGG
>NW_020686626.1:0-2219 GCF_002925995.2 Terrapene triunguis
TATAAGGAGAGTGATCAGTTAAGGTGAGCTATTATCAGCAGGAGAGAAAAAGAACTGTTTGTGGTGGTAACGAAAATGGCCCATTTCCAGCAATTGACAAGAAGATGTGAGGAACTGTAGGGGGCGGGGAGGAAAGCATGGGGAAATAGTTTTACTTTGTGTAATGGCCCATCCACTCCCAGACTTTATTCAAGCCTAATTTAATGGTGTCCAATTTACAAATTAATTCTAATTCAGCAGTCTCTCGTTGGAGTCTGTTTTTGAAGTTTTTTTGTTGTAATATTGCGACTTTTAGGTCTGTAATCGAGTGGCCAGGGAGATTGAAGTGTTCTCCAACTGGTTTTTGAATGTTATAATTCTTGACGTCTGATTTGTGCACAGAAACAGTTTCCTTACCTTGTCAAATCTTTATTTTATAAACATTCCCTTTATTTTTTTAGTAGTTTAGGTTTAACACAGTACTGTGCTGTACAGTATTTGCTTTTTTTTGTCTCTGCAGCCTGATTGTATATTTCCGGTTCCAAATGAGGTGTGTGGTTGACCAGTCAGTTCGTAACTCTGAGGTTCTACTGTATTTTGTTTTGTGCTTTTTGCGGGGGGGTGGGGAGATGCCATTTTTAAGCACCATATGGAGATAACTGTTCTGCATTAGAGGAATCTGAACCATGGGTTATCACTTACTCTTGATGGCAGTTGAAGAGGTATCTTTGATGTATCTCTTACATTTATTTCCATGTGAAATTGACTTCTATAGCCTGTTGAACCAGAACAGGTTGTCATACATAGTCAACATGGTTTAGTGGATTGAATATGGGGCTAAGAGGATTTCTTCTGTCACCTTCACCTTCATATCTTGCATGTGACCTTTACTAATTCACTTATGCTCTCTATCTCAGTATTTTCATCTATAAAATGGGGATACAAATATTTATATACCCCTTCTCATAGAGGTGTTTGAAGGGTTGGCTTTCAAATACCATAGCAATGAGAGGGGTATAAACACCTTAGCAGATAGTTAACATAAGTGCTTTGGGCTCTGTATCAAGCCTTTAGAAGACCCAGCCTTGCAATGCAGGTGCAGAGGCAAAATCGACTAGTGGCAGTCTCAGGAAGTATTCTATCTGTAGATCACGTGGGAGGCAGAGTGCTGATGGTGGTGCTCAGAGGCAGCTCTTGCATTTCATTTTGGAAGTGTAGTGTGAACTCCCTCTCTATCAATTGGTTTTCACCAGCCAGCAGGGAGGTGGACAGGGCTGTACTCATACTCCTTGACAGCACTAACACTTCCTCAGTCCTTGTGCTCAGGGAGTGGAAATACTGGGATCATGGTTGCCCCTTGCATTGGTGCATATAGCACCTTG
Organism: Terrapene triunguis; assembly: GCF_002925995.2. Lineage (NCBI taxonomy): Eukaryota > Metazoa > Chordata > Testudines > Emydidae > Terrapene > Terrapene triunguis. The sequence continues at coordinate 1,362 of NW_020686626.1, forward strand.
TGTACACTCCCCTTCCTGGCACGTGTACACAAGGCCAGCTGCAATCTGACCCTTAGGGTAAGTCTACACTTGGAGCTGGGGGTGTGATTCCCAGCTTGAGGAGACATATTTGCATGAGCGCTCATCAGGCTAACATGCTAAAAATAGTAGTGTAGCCCTGGTGGCATGGGCAGCAGTGAGAAGTGGGAGGGGCTAGCTTCCCTGAGTACAAACCTGCCTGGGCCTCATTGATACTGCTACCTGAAATTGGGCCAGCTAGTAAGCTTAGGGAGGACTAATGACCCACCAGAGTTTGGCAGAAAGCAGCACATTTATTATACTGATAGCTAAGCTCAAAAGAAGGGGGGGGTGTCACATTCACACTCGCATACTCACGCTCCCAGGACAGGAACGGCACTGGAGATGTTACGATCCTTGAAGGTAAGTGTCCCACAGCGCAGTGATGGACAGTGTGATGAAGGTAAGTCTTCCCGAGGCACGATGAAATGCAACGCAGCAAACCACTGGCCAGGCGGTCCAGGCAGGGCCGGCTCCAGGGTTTTTGCTGCCTCAATCAGCAAAAAGAAAAAAAAAAAGCCGTGATCACGATCTGCGGCACTTCGGCGGCAGCTCTACCGCCACCGCTTCAGTCTTCGGTGGCAATTTGGCGGCTGGTCCTTCACTCCGAGAGGGAGTGCGGGACCCGCCGCCGAATTGCCGCTGAAGAGCTGGAAGTGTCGCCCCTCTCCGTTGGCCGCCCCAAGCACCTGCTTGCTGGGCTGATGCCCTTGCTGGGAGCCGGCCCTGGGTCTGGGTGAAGGGCCTTCACGGAGGTACAAGCTTGTGAGTGCACTCCTGATCACATGGCCCCCAGGGCCG
>NW_020686627.1:0-2713 GCF_002925995.2 Terrapene triunguis
TCAAGTCTGGGTTAAGTTTAAGCTCATCAAAAGTTCAGACTCAACATGGACCGCGTCTGAACCGCGGTAAGTTCGAACTAAGGTATGTCGACTTCAGCTACGTTATTCACGTAGCTGAAGTTGCATACCTTAGTTCGACTTGGGGGGTTAGTGTAGACCAGGCCTTAGTCGGGACAGTTCCCTAAAGGAACGCCGGCTCTGTTTTTTCTGTATTTTAGGAAGGGTCCGGACTCCTGTAAATTTTTGGAAAAATGGTCTAGGCTAACTCAGGGGAATCCCAAAACTCAGTGGCCGCTGTTGAAATTTTGGAACAAAGACCGAGTGGACGTCTTAAAAGACAAACTCGGCCAACCTAAAACTAAATTGGCTAAAGGAGAGGATAATTGTTTCATGCAGTGGTGGGAAGAGGCAAATCATAGGTGGACAAAATCAAAACTTGCCTCTCTCAAATATTCAAGTAATAAGTTAAAAGCTTTATTAAAAGCCTCCTCTCCCACCACCAGACCGAGCGCTCCTCTTTTCCCTGTTCTCTGAAAGAAAAAACAACAACCCCGGATCGATCCCAACCCCCTTCATACTCCCCTCTCATTGTAAAAAGAATAAAATGCCCCTTGTTCTGCTCCCCTTCGTTGTCTGCCTCAGAAACTGATTCTTTAGTGTTCCACTACCAATTCAGCAAGGAGGGTGGGCTCCTCAACTAGCCCCCACCCTTCCTGGTCCCTTTCCTTGAACATTTATTTCAAAATTGTGAAATGACCACAATATCACTCAAAAAAAAACCAACAACAAAACGGTTCATTGGAAAAAGCAGGATCGGGCCCAGACAAGCAGGCAAGCAACAGATAAAAAAACTAAAAAACAGGTTGGAAGCCCTAAGGGCATAGTGTCAGGAGTAAGTGCAAGTATGAACCCCTGGAACAATACTTAAAATGGTAAAATCTGAGTTGATAAAGGTGTTATTTTGGAAAATAAACAAGTAATTTAAGGAAAGAGAGTGAACTGGAGAAAATTAAACAGTTAAACTTTGTAAAAATGTTAAAAAGGACCTTGTTAAAAAAATTCTTGGTTTCTTTGCAGCCATTCTAAAGAAAAAATGGGCCCTTTTCCAGAGGAATGCCTGTAAATAATCCAGGTAAAGAGACTATCTAATTAAAATAATTTGACTATAAACAATTTAGTCAAATTTGCTAAAAGAACATAAGGGGGGGAGGGGTTTCTATTGGAATTTAACTGTCCCAAATGTATAAAGGTAATGTAATCTATGTACAGCTATGTAAAAACAAAGCAGTGTAAAAGGGATGTTAAGGAAGAAAAATGAGTATGTATCTGTCTGTCTGTGGGAATATGTAAGGTTTGTAAAACTCCTGTTTTGTAGGTTTAAGATAAATTGGTTTTGTTTTGTTTATAATGCCACTAAAATCCATTTAACTCTTTAATTCAAAGTTGCAAAACTGACAGACCTTTTTTGCCAGACACAGGTAATCAGTGTTGGTTGGCTTTGGGATTTGGTAGTTAACCCTTAAGGGGTAACTTGATTCTTTACAAAATTTAAAATGTTTTTAAATAAAGACCAAGTCATGGCTGCAGCAGGACAGTCAAAATCAGAAGAATAGGAAGAGATTCTGGAATCCTTTTGTTTGTTTGTTTGTTTTTGTAACAAAATAGCAAATAAGAGCTGTATTAAAAGAATAAAGACAGTGCCCCTCTGAAGCAACAGCAGGGGTGAGGTGCACAAAACAAAAAGAAGCAATGTTAGAAAACACTGAGCCTTAAAATGGCTCTGTGTAATCAGACTGTCACTTTGATAAGGGTACATAAAAACTCTGTAAGAACAAAAGAAACAGTTACACCTTCTGTAAAAATTAATATGGCTAATGTTTTAAAGGTATAAAAGAAATGTGCAGACATGTTCAGTGTATATTATAGACCGGGTAAAAAAAATGCAAACAAAACATGCTACTTAATTAAAATCCTATTAGGGCCCCAAAGGAGCCACAATAAATTGTGTTTTCTTGTTCAGATCTCTGTGTGTTTTGGAAGCAAAAGTTAAAAGTAATCAAAACTCTGGTAAAAGTTAATTGTGTTCCTTTTAAGATAGTGTCTCTGACCTCTGCTGATGGCTTTAAATCCAAAAGCCAAGCCCGTGTTAGTGCAAATTACCTAACTGATAAAGGAAGGAAAGAACTGCCAGCACAAAGTAACTGCAAATAAAGGACATACCTCGTCAGCAAACCAATTGTCTAAATAAAAGGCACGGTATAAAAAGATACCTTTAATTAAAATAAATGTAATGTTAATAAGTAACCCTGTAACAATGTGTAGTGTGTCTGATTTTTGAAAAAATCCTATATAATAATAATGCTTTTCAGCTATTACCTGTAAACAAACTTAAAGCTTAACACAGCAGAAAAGACATTGTAAATTTGGTCTGCTGTAAAAAAAAAAAAAAAAAAAAAAAAAAAACCTGAGGTACACCACCTCATAAATTTAATGACTAAACAGTAAAATAATTTCCCCATAACCCTTAAAAGATAGAAGCCATTAAAACCTGGCCTGCCTATAAACCAAAAACACATGAAAATATGGAGGTAATTCCTCTTGTTTTGCCTGCAATGAGCAAGGGTATTTGTAAAAGAAAGGAATATTTTAAGCAATAATAAATGCCACCCCAAAAGGGGTAGAAAAATGTTATTTTTGTCTTTCAGAAAAAGCT
>NW_020686628.1:0-2226 GCF_002925995.2 Terrapene triunguis
ATATTCACCTCTTGGACCAGGTCCTGTGCTCCACTTAGGACTAAATCGAGAATTGCCTCCCCTCTTCTGGGTGCCAGGACTAGCTGCTCCAAGAAGCAGTCATTTAAAGTGTAAAGAAACTTTATCTCTGCATCCAGTCCTGAGGTGACATGTACCCAATCAATATGGGATAGTTGAAATTCCCCATTATTATTGAGTTTTTTTATTTTTATAGCCTCTCGAATCTCCCTGAGCATTTCAGTCACGATCACCATCCTGGTCAGGTGGTCAGTAATATATCCCTACTGCTATATTCTTATTATTAGAGCATGGAATTTCTATCCAAAAGAGATTCTATGGTACAGTTTGGTTCATTTTTTTTTTACTTCATTTGACTATGCTTTCTTTCACATATAGTGCCACACCCCAACCAGCACGACCTGTTCTGTCCTTCTGATATATTTTGTATCCTGGTATTACTGTGTCCCATTGATTATCCTTATTCCACCAAGTTTCTGTGATGCCTGTTATATCACTATCCTCATACATGAGGCACTCTAGTTCGCCCATCTTATTATTTAGACTTCTAGCATTTGTATATAAGCACTTTAAAAAAACTGTCATTTTTTAGCTGTCTGCCATTACATGATGTCATTGAATGGGACTCTTTTTCAATTGACTGTTTCTCATCAGATCCTACCTGTATTTTATCATCTTCCATCCTCTCCTCCTTACTAAGACATAGAGAATCTCCATTAATAGATCCTACCCTAAGGAATGTCTCTGTCCGAACCATGTGCTCCTCCGCACCTGTCGGCTTTTCCCCAGCCCTTAAAATTAAAAAGGTCATAGAGCAGTTTTTAAACTAAGTGCCAGCAATCTGGTTTCATTTTGGTTTAGGTGGAACCCATCCTTCCTGTATTGGCTCCCCCTTTCCCAAAAGTTTCCCCAGTTCCTAATAAATCTAAACCTCTCCTCCCTATACCATCATCTCATCCACGCATTGAGACCCTGCAGTTCTGCCTGTCTAAGTGGCCCTGCACATGGAACTGAAAGCATTTCAGAGAATGCTACCATGGAGGTCCTGGACTTCAATCTCTTACACTAGCAGCCTAAATTTGGCCTCCAGGACCTGTCTCCTATTCTTCCCTATGTCATTGGTACCTACATGTACCACAACCACCATCTCCTCCCCAGCACTACACATAAGTCTATCTAGATGTCTCGAGAGATCTTCAACCTTCGCACCAGGCAGGCAAGTCATCATGCGGTTCTCCCGGTCATCGCAAACCCAGCTATCTATGTTTCTAATGATCGAATCCTGCGTTACTATTACCGGTCTCTTCCTAATAACTGAAGTTCCCTTCCCTGGAGAGGTATCCTCAGTGTGAGAGGATATCACGACATCATCTGGAAGGAGGGATCGTTTCCCTCTGCTCCAGTTGAATGTTCTCCTTCCCTGAGACTTTCATCTTCCTCAACAGCACAGAGGCTGTCAGACCGGGGTGGGGCGGGACGGGACTGTTCTACTGTGTCCCGGAAAGTCTCATCTATGTACTTCTCTGTCTCCCTTAGTCCCTCCAGTTCAGCCACTCTGGTCTCCAAAGCCCGTACACGGTCTCTGAGGGCCAGGAGCTCCTTGCACCGAATGCACACATATGCCACCGGCCCATAGGGCAGGTAATCATACATGCTGCATTGAGTGCAATAAACTGGATAGCCCCCACTCTGTTGCTGGACTTCTGCCTGCATTCTCTTTCTACTCCTGCAGCTTGTCCCTTTGTTGTTGGTTTTTTTTAATCGGAGGGTATTTTTGGCCTTAAGTAAGTTTAAAGAATATTAGGTGTAAGTACGTCCTCACTCTCCCACGCCCCCTCTAAACTCCCTCGCAAAACTCCTGTTAGCTGCTCTTTTTCGTTAGCTCAGTAGGAACCTATGTGACACAGGAATGCCAGACTGGAGCAGACTCAAGGCCCATCGAATATCTTGTCTCAGGGGAAGGTGTAAGAACCCCACACTAGGCATATGTGGAATAATCTTTTCCCCATATTTAGGGTCCTACCAAATTCATGGCCCTGAAAAACATATCACAGACCGTGAAATCTGGTCTCCCCCTGTGAAATCTAGTTTTTTGTGTGCTTTTACCCTATACGATACAGTTTCCATGGGGGAGACCAGCGTTTCTCAAATTGGGGGTCCTGCCAAAAAGGAGTTGCAGGGGGGTCACAAGGTTATTTTAGAGGGGTC
>NW_020686629.1:0-2747 GCF_002925995.2 Terrapene triunguis
AGTCCAGTTAAGATGTCGTGCGTTGCATCAGCAAAGCTGTGTGTGTGGACAACTTTACAGAGTGTCTGTCTAGTCCATTGGGCAAGCAGTGCTTTACTGAGAAATGAATGTTTACTAAATTCACACACACACAGCTGAGTTCATTTTGATCCTCCAGAATCTCCTTACTTTTCTCTCCTTCTGTCCCACCTCCTCCTACTCAAGACCTGGCATCATGGCAACCTTCCTTCTGGCTGAGAAGGGCTGGACAAGGCTCTCTGTGGACCCATCCCTCTCCACGCTCTTTCACAACTTGTGGGGCAAGATTCTATAACCTCAACTCTAGTCAACCTGGGTTATGTAAAATTTCACTCCCCCATGGAATGCAGTGAACTCTAGAGTGGAATGCTTTGCTAGGCTAAAGCCTTTAAACAGTTTAAGAGAGGAAATGAAGAATAATTGATTCAGTTTTAATAACTATGGGGGGAATTTAGGTACTGTAGGCCAAGATGTAATTACCTGAGTTGGAGTTTAGCCAAGACTACAGGGGGAAAAAAACCTACTCTTGCAAAGAGAGTAATGGAATTTTATGACGTGGCCAGGTGTCTTTGTAGAGTTTAAGGTAGAAGGGCCCACTAGATCCTAGTTTGACTTCCTGTATATCACAGGCCACCAACTCCACCCAGCACTGGCACACTAAACCCAACAATGGAAATGAAACCCACATATGACTGTTACGTACCAGAGGCAGAGAGTAGGTGCACTGGTGCTTGAGGGCCCTGCAATGGCAGGGAGATGATATTCTGATAGTCCTAGCAAGTGGCCTGCACCCACACACTGCAGAGGAAGGCAAAAAACTCACAAGGTCACTGACAATCTAAGCTGGGGGAAAATTCCTTCCTGACCCTACATATGACAATTAGTTGGATCTTGAGCATCTGAGCACGAACCAGCCAGCCTAGCGCTTGAGAGAGAGAGAATGCTCGGGGCCACCTCGGAGCCCTGACCCTCCCTGTCAGGTGTCCCAACTCTAGTTGTGGCCATCCATGATGCTTCAGGGGAAGGAGATTTAAAAAAAAAACAACCTCCCAGAATATATGGGATGGGGGGTGAAGCTGTTTCTGACCCCTGCCGATGGCCAGCTGAAACCCTGAAGCATGAGCTCTAGGAGCATAAGATATAAACTGGAAACCCCAGGACTGCTGAGCTCTGTCCCCCATCATCACAAGCAGCACCATCATACAATTACACTCATAAATTTGTCCAGCTCCCTCTCAAAACAAATTGTTTTCCCCTACAATTCCTGTTGGGGGGCTGTTCCAGAATCTCACCCCTCTGGTGGTTAGAAACCACTTTCTGATTTCCAGCCTGAACTTGTTCATGGTCATTTGTGTGACGTTGTGCAGTCTATATGGTTTTATAAAAACTTGATAATAAGTCAATATAATGTAACTGGGATAGTTTTAGAGAAAATACGGTAATAAGTGAATATAACGTAACTGGGATATGCGTCATGCAAAAGGTCTCTTGTAAGGTATCATTACAAAGCTTATAATCTACTGAGTATGATCATCTGATTTGTATAAATGTACCACTCTTGTATCTAAAAACTAGAAATATAAAATGTAACTCTGAGGGCCTGTTGTAATTATGTAAAGTGTGGGCCATTAATGATGGTTTGGAATCTTGATGACTCCCATTAACCAGGACCATTGTCTGCAGATGGTTGTGTTTACCTGTTAGTTTTCCTGTATATGTGTGTGCTGGCAAGTGGGCAATGAAGTCTTGCAGTGACATGTGATCATGTCACCTGAACTAGAATCCATCTTTAACCTGGTGCTTTTCCAGTGAGGGGGGGTGGAAATCCAGAGGGACAATGGGTTCCCGCCTTACGCAAAAGATATAAAAAGGGGTGGAACAGAACAAAGGGGAGAAAGGAGCCATCATGAAGAATCCCCTAGCTACCACCTGAGCTGGAACAAGAGCTGTACCAGGGGAAAGAATTGTGCCCAGGCCTGGAAGGGGTCCAGTCTGAGAAAAACTTACTGAAGCATCTCTGAGGGTGAGATTATCTGTATTTAGTTTGATTAGACATAGATTTGAGCATTTTATTTTATTTTGCTTGGTGACTTACTTTGTTCTGTCTGTTACTACTTGGAACGACTTAAATCCTACTGTCTGTATTTAATAAAATCACCTTTTATTTAATAATTTACTCAGAGTATGTATTAATACCTGAGGGAGCAAACAACTGTGCATATCTCTCTATCAGTGTTATAGAGGGCGAACAATTTATGAGTTTGCCCTGCATAAGCTTTATGCAGGGTAAAACGGATTTATCTGGGTTTAGACCCCATTGGGAGTTGGGCATCTGAGTGCTAAAGACAAGCACACTTCTGTGAGCTGTTTTCAGGTAAACTTGCAGCTTTGGGGCAAGTGATTCAGACCCTGGGTCTGTGTTGGAGCAGACGGGAGTGTCTGGTTCAGCAAGACAGGGTGCTGGAGTCCTGAGCTGGCAGGGAAAACAGGAACAGGGGTAGTCTTGGTACATTGGGTGGCAGCTCCCAAGGGGGTTTCTGTGATCCAACCCGTCACACCCGCCTCCCCCTGAAACATTTTGAAAAAACATTTTTTGAAAGTTCTAGATTTCAAGAGCAGCTTATTTTTCAGTAACAGAGGGGTAGCCGTGTTAGTCTGAATCTGTAAAAAGCAACAGAGAGTCCTGTGGCACCTTTAAGACTAACAGAAGTATTGGAGCATAAGCTTTC
>NW_020686630.1:0-1447 GCF_002925995.2 Terrapene triunguis
GGTGCCCCTCACTCCCGACCCGCAGCCCCCTGCTAGCCCAGCCCTGGGCTCCCCCCAGCTCTGCCGGTGCCCCTCACTCCCGACCCACAGCCCCTGCCAGCCCAGATGGGGGCCGGGGGCATGTTGTGGGAGCAGCATTTGTCCCGGTCACCCCACCCCCAGTTTCCGCCTGTTTATCCTTCCAAATCACTTCCAAAGTTCAAGGAACGAAAGGAAAATTATAAACAAATTCTCAGCTCTGGAAATAAACTAACCCCCCCGCGTCTGCCCCCTGCTCCCCCTCCCCGGGTGATAAATACGCAGGTGGTGTCTAAAAGCATCTAACAATCACTGGCTTCCTGCCCCACATCCGGCTTCCCAGCCTGGCCCCGCGGCCGCTCACTAGGGCAGGGGCATGGGGTGGGGGGTCAGTGCCCCCCAAGGCAGAGCAGGACCAGCCCAGGGAGGGGGACGGACACACAGGCCCAGCGCCTGCCCCCCACCAGCCTGGCCTCCCCAGCGCTCGTCCCCACCCCACCCCAGGCCTGGGCTCCCCGGATTTCGTCCCCACTCCCTCGCTCCAGATCTTGGCCCCCCCGGCCGTTCCAGGAGCCCTGGTTCCCCGTATAGTTTTGCCACACTAGGATGTGCACCTGCGTCACCCACCCCCCGCCTGTGACCCGCATCCCAGCTGCTTCCCCCCTCTGCCCCCCCCATTGTTCTCAGCCCCCAGCACACACAAGACGCAGACGCAGCCCCGGTTTTGTTATTTCCTGTCGGGAGCCCTCCAGGTGCTGCGGAAAAACCAGCCGCTTCCAAGGACAAGGAGGAGAATGAGCCGGGGCAACCCCCTCCCCCTACGGCCTGAGCTGGGGAGAGAACCCAGGAGTCCTGACATCCAGCCGCCCCCCCGCCCTGCAACCACTCGTTTTACCCAACGCAGTCAACCTGTGGAACTCCTTGCCACAGGATGCTGTGAAGGCCAAGACTAGAACAGGGTTCAGAAAAGACCTGGATAAGTCCATGGAGGACAGGTCCATCGATGGCTATTAGCCAGGCTGGGCAGGGATGGGGTCCCTGCCTCTGTTTGCCAGGAGCTGGGGATGGGCGACGGGTGAATCGCTCGACGATCCCCTGTGCTGTTCGTTCCCTCGGGGGCGCCTGGCATTGGCCGCTGCCGGCAGACAGGACCCTGGGCTGGACGGACCTTTGGACTGACCCAGTCTGGCCGTTCTGATGTTCTACTAGACCCCACTGTCCTCCCCAAGAACCCAGGAGTCCTGGCTCCCCACCCCCCCTTCTCTAACCACTAGACCCCACTCCCCTCCCAGAGCCGGGAGAGACCCCAGGAGGGGAGCCCGGCAGGGTTATGAGTTGGGCTGGGGGGGGAACATCTCACATGCCCGGCCCAGTCTTTTGCTCTGATCCCACCCTTTCCCGACTCGCCAGCAGCCCCCGGGGGGGGGGG
>NW_020686631.1:0-1192 GCF_002925995.2 Terrapene triunguis
GGGCTGCGGGTCGGGAGTGAGGGGCACCGGCAGAGCTGGGGGGAGCCTAGGCTAGCAGGGGGCTGCGGGTCGGGAGTGAGGGGCACCGGCAGAGCTGGGGGGAGCAGGGGGCTGCGGGTCGGGAGTGAGGGGCACCAGGGGAGCAGGGGCTGCGGGTCGGGAGTGAGGGGCACCGGCAGAGCTGGAGGGAGCAGGGGGCTGCGGGTCGGGAGTGAGGGGCAATGCTAGCCCCTGGGCAGAGCGCTGGGAGGTACCAAGGCCATTTTCACGCTGTCTGTGCTGGCGGGGTTGGGGAGGGGTGCAGGGGTCAGCCCCTTGAATGGGCCCTGGAGCCGTCTTGCCCCTGGGGAGTGGGCTGGGCCCTGGGGCTGTGCGTGGGGCTGGCACCGCACCCGCCAAGGCCCGGCTGTCACGGCGCGTCCCAGCAGCGCGCTCACCTCTCCCTTCTCTTGGTTTGTGGCACCCAAGGAAGAGAAGCCTCTATTTTGATTTTTATATCAGGTACTGGCCCGTGGCTTGCTGCGCTGTCGCCTTGTTGCGTGTCCCTCTGGCCCATCTGTGTCTGGAATAGAACCAGTGCCCCTGCCCGCCCCTCGGGCTCCCCTCTGCCCTGCGGCCCCGGAGCAGGGCCCGGCCCAGGAGCTTTGCATGTGACCTCCCTTCCCTGCAGCCCCCCTGCGCTGCTCCCTGTTTGTCGCTATCCTGCTCCTCCCCTGCCCTCCCTACTCGCCTGAGCCTGGGCTGCAGCGTCGGGCGGGGGCTGTGCATGGAGGGGACCCAGCCTGGCCCCAGGAGAGCGGGGACGCTCCAGCCCCACAGTGCTCTGCTCCCGGTGGGGTGAACGACTTCGGGGCTCCCCCTGCCAGCGGGGAGGGCTCGGCACTGCCCTACATGGCGAATGACTCGGGAGCTGCCCCTGCTAGCTGGGGGGCTGGGTACTGCCTGCGGGGCAGGCTGGGCACTGCCCTACGTGGCGAATGACTCGGGGCTCCCCCTGCCAGCCGGGAGCGCCAGGCACGGCCCTGCAGAAAGCCTTGCTCGGCCCGTAGGTGGCAACGCGAGCCTGAAGGCACGGCAAGGCCCTGCCCGGTGGCCTGGCGCCCCGCGGCCCTGCCAGCCCCGAAGGCAGCAGCGAGCTCCCTGCGGTGGGTTTGCCGTCTGACCTTTCCCCTCTTCCCTCGCTTAGCCCAGA
>NW_020686632.1:0-1018 GCF_002925995.2 Terrapene triunguis
GGGGTTGCCCAGGCCCCCCCTGACCCCACTGCCCGCCCAGGCGCCGGTACCTGCTGGACGCGGCCGCCTGGATCGAGGAGCTGCCGGACCCCGCGCGCTGCCGGGCCACGACCCATCGGAACCGGTGCGCCCAGCTCCGCGCCTTCGCCCAGGGGTACGGGGAGAACGGCTGCAAGGTGTGAGCCCCCCGGCCCCGCCGGGACCCCCCCAGAACCGCCTGGACCCCCCGGCACCGCCCCCCCCCCCCCCCCCCCCCCCGCCCCCCCCGGCCCCCGACCCGCTTGGACCCGCCCCCGCCCGCTCAGCCCCCCGGGTCTGCCCCCAACCTGCCTGGAACCGCCCCCAACCCGGATCAGAACCGCCCGGATTGGAGCTGCCGACCTCCTCCCCAAGCCTGGCTCGGCCGGACCCGACCCCCGTTCCTGGAGCTGATTGGAATAAACATGTTTCCCCCCAACTGGCGCGTCGGCTCTGTTGGGGGGTGAACCCGGTACCCCCTGTTCCCCCCCGCTCCCCCCGCCCCCCCCCCCCCCCCCCCCCCCCCCCTCTGCCCCCCCACCCCCCCCCCCCCCCCTGCCCCCCAGTGCCCCTTCCACCCCCCACTCCCCAGTGCCCTCTGTTCCCCCCACCTGCCGTCGCCTCAGCCCCCCTGCTGCTCCCTCTGCCCCCCCAATTGACTCCCATTCGGTGTCCGGCTCCCCGTTTATTCCAGGGGGGCGCTGGGCAGTCGAACCCGCGGGGCGGGGTGAGGGGGGGCGGGCGCCCCCTGCCTGGTCTCTGAGCCTCACTTCGGGGTGGAGCCTGCAACAGAGCAGGGGACGGGGGAGGTCAGGCACCCGGACGCCTGGGTTCAATAAAGCTCCTTCCCCTCCCCCCACCTTGCTCCAGACTGGGGCGGACTTCCCGGACACCTGGGTCCTGGGGACACTGACATCTCTCCCCCGGACATCTGAGTCCTCTCCACATCTCCCCCTCCCCGGACACCTGGGTCCTCTCCACATCTCCCCCTCCCCTCCCC
>NW_020686633.1:0-1226 GCF_002925995.2 Terrapene triunguis
GGGGGCGGGGGGCAGAGACTTTACTGGGGAGTCAATCCACCCCCCCTCCCCACCCCTCCCCCAGCCAGTTCCCCCACGTCCCACTGCACCCCCATCACTCGGCACAGCCCACACGCACAGACACACACATGCACACAGAGAGACACACACAGACACACACACGCACGCACAGACACACACATGCCCAGACCCACACAGACACGCGTGCACACACAAACACACACACACACACACACACACAGAGCAGCAGGGCTCCCTGCTGTCTCTGCTCCCAGCATTAATGTCATTAACGTCCTGGCTAATTCACTCGGCTGCGCCATCAGCTCCTCAGAGCCAGGGAGACCCAGACAGGCGGGCGGAGAGTCACACGCACCGATGTACATGCCCTGAGACACACACACAGCCACGCAGCGACACACACACACACACACACAGAGCCACACAGTGACGCACACACACACAGAGCCACACAGCGACACACACACACACAGCCAAACAGCGACATGCTCACACACACACACAGCCACATAGTGACACACTCACACACACACACAGAGCCACACAGTGACGCACACACACACAGAGCCACACAGCGACACACACACAGCGACACACACACACACACACAGCCACACAGCAACACACTCACACACACACACACACACAGCCAAACAGCGACATGCTCACACACACACACAGCCACATAGTGACACACTCACACACACAGCGACACACTCACACATACACAGAGCCACACAGCGACACACACACACACACAGTGACACACAGAGCCACACAGCAACACACTCACACACACACAGCCACGCAGCAACACACACACACACACACAGCCAAACAGCGACATGCTCACACACACACACAGCCACATAGTAACACACACAGCGACACACACACAGAGCCACAAAGCGACACAAACACACACACAGCGACACACTCACACACACACAGAGCCACATAGCAACACACTCACACACACAGAGATACGGTGACACACACACACTGACAACTATGCACCCACACAGACCAACACTAACCAATGGGCACTCGCACACACACGTGCAAACCAAATGGGTGCACATGCCACGCGCATGCACGCACACGAGCCCCATCAACTTCACACTTAACCTTTAACCCTTCCCCTCACCCCCGCCTAGCCCCTACCCCAGTGCACCCCATAGCACCTCCCCACAGCCCCACCCCACAGC
>NW_020686634.1:0-1099 GCF_002925995.2 Terrapene triunguis
CCCCCACTCTCCCTGCGCTTCAACCCCCCAGTCCAACCCCCTCTCTGTGCTCCTGCCCCCCTCCCTGCCCCCCAGCCTCACCCTCCTTGCACTCCAGCGCAACCCGTGACTCCAGATTGTCCATCTGCAGTTGCAGCCGCTTGAGGGTCCGGTCGGCGTCACGGGTCTTGCGCTTGTAGGCGACCAGCACCCCGATAATGGCCAGGAGCAACAGGGACCCCCCCACGCCCAGCCCCACCAGCGCCCCCAGGGGCAGGGCCGCCTCGGGGTAGATGTGCAGGGAGCCGGGAGAGAAGGACAGGCCCCCCACCAGGATCTGGAATGAGGGGAGGGAACGGAGGTTAGACAGGGGGGCACCCCCCAACTTCCCAGGAACGAACCCCCCCAGAACGTGGGACGGGAGAATCGGGGGCACCTCCCCCCACATTTTGGCAACCCCCCCAGATCTGCAATGGGGGGGGTACAAATTCCCCCCTGGATCTGATGAGACAACCCCCTCCCAGCCCCCCCACTCAGTCTGTCCCCCCCGAACGCACCCCACATATGTAACCTCCCCCCAGAGCTCCCCAAGAGGGACTGCTCACCCCCCAGCCCCTGTGATCTCTGATCCACCCTGTGTCCCGCCCCCACACCACAGAGCAAGGGGCTGGCCCCCCCACAGGACACGTGCCCCCAGCCCCACCCCCTGGGGGAGCCCCTGGCCGTGCCCCCCCTTCCCCTCAGCAACGCACCGTGACTGGCTGCTCCCCTGTCTGGCTGGGCGAGTCACAGAGCAGCTGGGTCTCTGACACCGTCAGGGCGCAGGGCTCCCCCCCAATCAGCACCGTGTAGTTCAGACGGGCCCCCCCGGCGGCCGCCGGGATCAGGTTCCTGCCCTGGGGGGTGGGACAGTGAAAGGGGGAGGGAGATTGGACCCAGGCGTCCGGGCCAGACACAGCACCAGTGGTGCCCCTCACTCCCGACCCGCTGCCCCCTGCTAGACCAGCCCTGGGTTCCCCACCCCCCCAGCCCTGCCGGTGCCCCTCACTCCCGACCCGCTGCCCCCTGCTAGCCCAGCCCTGGGTTCCCCACCCCCCCAGCCCTGCCGGTGCCCCTCACT
>NW_020686635.1:0-2446 GCF_002925995.2 Terrapene triunguis
GCCCAGCGTCTCCCTGGTCCCGGGCGTGGAGGGAGTGTTTCCGGGGGGAAGGGTTTCGGTGGGGAACCGCGCGTCTCCCGCAGCCGGAAGTGTTCCCGGCGGAGCGGGAGGGGTTGGACCGGCCGCACACACCCGCTTCCGGCTGGGCGCGATGCTGGGCCGGGCGGCGCGCGGGACCGGGCGGCTCCTGCTGCAGGTGCGAGGCCGGGGCGGGACCGGCTGCCCCGGGAGGCGCCAGGATCCGCCCGCCCCCCAGCACCCGCTGGCCCCGGAGCCCCGCGGTTTGGGACAGGAAGTGGAGGGAGCGTTGGGAGAGTCACGCGGGCTGGCATGGAGACCCCCCCCCCGGGGCTCGCGCTGCCCCCTGGCGATCTGGGGCTCCCCGGGCTGAGTCCCCGCTGGGGGGGGGCAGGGCTGGCGGGGGGGGGGGCACTTATTGCACACTCATGGCCTGACTTGACTCTTCCCCCTTCTCTCCCCAGAGCTCCCGGTGGCCGGGGCCCGGGGCATGGCTGGCCCCAGCCCCAAAGCGATGCTCCTCCAGTCTGCCCAGGAACACCATGGTGCTCTTTGTGCCCCAGCAGGAGGCCTGGGTGGTGGAGCGAATGGGCAGATTTCACCGCATCCTGGAGCCCGTAAGGAGCCTCCTCGCCCCCTGAAGTCTGAGCGAGGGGCCCCCTGTGCGGAGTATGGAGCAAAAGGGATTGTGCTGCCAGCTCCCGTTCCCTTGCATCAGTCCTGTGCTTCACGCTCCTCCTCTTGCTGGCCCATGGGGGCTGGGCTGATTCCCCTGCCTGGCTTCATCAGCCAGCAGTGGCTGCAGAAACAGCGGGTTCCTCTTCTGGGGGAGAGGGAGGAAATTCCTGCCAGTGCTCCCACCCACCTGCTATGATGGGCCCGATGGGGAGTGTGAGTAGGTATCTGTGAGATGGGGTGGGAGAGCGTTAGAGCAGAGAGATCATAGTGGCTTCACCCCCCCACACACACTCATTCCTGATGGGGAGAGGTGATGAAAGCTAGAAACTGAATGTACTCGGTCTATGTTTTTCCTTGCTGAGTGCACCTGCCCTTCTGGGGTCTCCTGGTCCTCTTGCCCTGGCTGGATAGTGGGAGGGGGGGAGCTCCATGTGGGGCTGCGTTCTTGGCCGGAGAGAGATTTCCCTTACAGAGCATTAGACTGTTTGTAGTCCCTGTGCCATCCCAAGCTCTCTTTCTGTGGTAATCTCACCAGTCACCAGCTGGTGGCGCTGCAGGCACAAAGAGCGAGGCGATTGGGAACATGGGCATCTAAGGTGGCAGGTGGAAATAGGGTGACCAGATGTTCCGATTTTATAGGGACAGTCCAGATATTTGGGGCTTTTTCTTATATAGGCCCTTATTACCCCCACCCCCTGTCATGATTTTTCACACTTGCTATCTGGTCACCCTAGGTGGAAACAGCTGGGAAGCCGAACGCCCTGAGTGTGTAGAGCAAGTCAGGAATGGTGTCTCTAGCCTCTGTTTGCCAGAAGCTGGGATTGGGTGACAGTGGATGGATCAGTTGACTATTCCCTGTTCTGTTCATTCCCTCTGGGGCACCTGGCACTGGCCGCTATCGGAAGACAGGACACTGGGCTAGATGGACCCTTGGTCTGAACCAGTGTGGCCGTTCTTATGAGTCCATTGCACCCCCTGGGGCTACCCCTACACCCAGTGTGCGCTCAAGTTGCCCATGCAGTAGTCTCCAGCTTTGCTGTCCAGTTGGTGGGAGCTGACCCAGCATCCTGCTGTGCTCCCCCACTTAGTGCCTTCTGCTCTGAGGCCAGGACACTGGGCTTTACCTGCGGCTTTCTCTGCTCTCCTCCCAGGGTTTGAATTTCCTCATCCCACTGCTGGATCGGATCCGCTACGTACAGAGCCTCAAGGAAATCGTCATCAATGTCCCGGAGCAGTCGGCCGTCACGCTGGGTGAGGAGGAGCTCATCTGCCCTGCCTCCCCATCTCTGCATCCCAGGGGATGGGGAAGCGGCTGGGGGTGGGAGCCTTGTGGATTCCTTGGCTAGTACATGCAGATCTGCCCCTGGGGACCTGGACTTGGCCTTGTTCGTAGCGCTTTGGAAATGGGAAGTAGAGTATCCCCGTGAGCCCCTGCCTGATCCGTCCCTCTCTACGGGGGCAGGCTGCAGCTGCCACTTCCTCCCTGCTGGATCCAGGGAGATGCTGCCCTGGTGACAGGAATGTTCTCCTTTTCCCTCGCAGATAACGTCACCCTGCAGATAGATGGCGTCCTGTACCTGCGGATCATGGACCCCTATAAGGTACCAGCGGGGCTCAGTGTGGCCACAGAGATGTGAGGCGGCCACCTCCCACCGTGTAGGCATCGGCTAATGCTCCCTGCCCTGCACAGCTGGCAGCTGCTTGTGCAGAAAAACTGGGGGTGGGGGATCTCTGTCATCACTGGAAGGAC
>NW_020686636.1:0-1554 GCF_002925995.2 Terrapene triunguis
TGTTGATCAGCCCCACCAGGTCCTGGGCCAGGGCCACCTGCCCCCCCGCCCCGGGTCACAGGTCAGCAGGGTCCTCGCCTGTCTCTGCGGGGGGCTCGGGAACCCTCTGTCCTCCCCACGGTGCCCACCCCTCCCTGCAGGGCACATGGGGACCTCTGCCCCCCCACGGGACCCACCTCCTCCCTGCAGGGTGCACGGGGACCCTCTGCCCCCCCCACGGGGCCCATCCCCTCCCTGCGGGGAGCACGGGGACCCTCTGCCCCCCCTCCCCCTCTTTGTGGCATGAACCCTCCCTCCCCCCCCGGCGCTCACCGCCCGCTGCAGGGCCCCGTGGTCGGGGTGCTCGGGGGGCGTCTGGCGCAGCACCTCCCGCAGCAGCAGCGGGTACTTGACCAGGCGGCTGCGGGGCAGGTCCAGGAAGCTCCACAGCTCCAGCTTGCGGCTGAAGGCCGACTCCTGGCAGAGGCGCAGGAATTCCCCCACGGCCGGCTCCCGCTTCCGGCTGTCCAGCCGCGCCTTGGCCCACACCTGGTGGCAGCAGTAGGGTTCGTAGGCCTGCAACCTGGGCAACTGCAGGGGGGGACGACGACACAGGGAGCCAGTCACAGCCTGCGCTCTGGGGGTTCCCCGTTCCTGGCACCCACACGCACCAGGCCAGGGGTCCCCATCCCCCACTCCCAGGCGGAGCTGGGGTGTCCTGTTACACCTCCCCCCACAACAGACAGAGCCCCACTGCCCAGCCAGGGGGAAACCCCTCGCCCCACCCTCTTCTCCCGCCCTGGGGGGGTCCTGCCCTCCTCAGATCTCCCCATTCCTGGTCCCCAACCCCTCCCCCATTCCCTCCTGCCCATCTCCCACCCAATGCCCCCCCAAGCATTCCCCACTTCCTTCCTCCCAGCCCCCTTGTCCTTCCCCTCAGCCCCCCATGCCCATCCCCCTCCCCATAGCTCCTCCCACAACCCCCTGCTCCCCCCTCCTAACATCCCCAGCCCCATAGATGTCAGCCTCCCCCCATTGACCCCAGCCTCCCCCCCCTCGGCCCTTACCCAGTCCAGCAGGGTGGGTCCCAGCTCAGGCACCGTCCCGTCCTCCTGCCTCAGACCCATCAGCCGTCCCAGCAAGTCTGCAAAGGGGGGGGGGGTCAGTGCAGGGGTCCCCCCCGTCCCCCCCGGGCAGGGAGCTGCGCTTCCCGCTGGCCGAGATGCAGCAGTCGTAGGGGGAGCAGCCTCCTGCAGCGGGCGCCAGTGCGGGGGGGGGGGGGGAAATAGCAGCAAAGTGGGCTCCCACCCTCCCCCCATCCATGGGGCAGGGAGTCTCCCCCTAGGCTGTACCTTCATGCAGCGGGGCCAGGGAATCCAGGGTCCCGAAGATCTCGCGCAGCTCGGCCTTCGGCAGGATGGCCAGCGTCAGCATCGGCTCGTAGTAGTTCTGCAAGGGGCAGGGGTGAGAGCGCCCCACACAGCCCCCCCAGTCCCCCTGCAGCACAGCACCCCCAAATCCCCCCATAGCCCCCCCAAATCCCCCCACAGCACAGCGCCCCCCACAGCCCCCAAA
>NW_020686637.1:0-1915 GCF_002925995.2 Terrapene triunguis
GCCCAGGGGACACCCCAGGCCCCGTCTTCTGCACCGGGGGGCCCCACGTCGCTGCTAGCACCCCCGGGACCCCCACGCCTGCGAGGAGCCGGGGCCCACAGACCCCACTGGAGCCACGGGGGGACTGTGGGGCCCGGCCCAGTATGGCTTCACTCCCAGGAGCCTGGCGCCAGGCGACTCCCCCACGGACCCCCGCTCCCCTCTAGCCTCTCTCCCCCTCCCCTTCCTTCTCCCCCCAGTGCAACCTGCCCCCTCCCCCAGCTCCTCTCCCCCCTCCCAGTGCAACCTGCCCCCTCCCCTTTTGGGGAGGCCCCGCCCTGGTCCAGGCATCACTGGGGCGCAGCCGCCAGGAGTGGCCACTAGGTGGCAGCAGGAGACAAATGATTCCCTGCTGGGGGGCGTCCCCTTCATCACGGGGGGGCGGAAGCCTAGGGGGGAGGGCAGGGGGAGCCCCCCCACCAGGGGGAAGTGGGGGAGTCTGCAGAGCATGGGGCAGGAGCAGGGGCTCCAATGGGGTGGGGGCAGCACGGGGGGGGGGTCACTGGGGAAGGGGCCTGGGGGGGTCTGAATGCAGGGGGCAGCTGGGCCGGGGTTCCTGCCCCCCGGGGGGGGATGGGTTGTGTGTTTGCCGGGGGTCAGGAGTTGTGGCCAGGGGTTCCCCCCCCAGCACCTACTGCTCCCCCTCACTGACCCTTCCATGACCCCCCCCTTCTTTCTCACCTCCCAGCACCTGCTGCTCCCCCACCCCCTGACCCTGCCATGACCCCCCCCAGCAAAGCCCCCAAAAAGGCTGCACCCCCCCACACAGGGAATAGGGCTTGCCCCCCGGGCCCGGGCAGAGACTTCGGTGACAGGCCCTGCCAAGGACCCAGGGCTGGGGGGGGCCAGGGGGTGAAAATCCCACGCCCGAGGCTGGTTCCATACGCGCCCGGCCAGGGACACCTGGCCCAGCCGGGGATCGGGGGCCAGGCTCCGCCGAGGGGGTGAAGGGCTCAGGGGAACGAACCCTCCCCAGAGGCTGTCGTGAAATAATTATTGTCTGACCCACCCCCTCCCTCCCCCCCCCCAGCATCTTCTGCAGCTGGAAAAATTTCAATCAACATGGAAAAAAATCCCTAAAAATGAACGTCCCAGAGTCAAAACTACACAGAAACCAACAGCACCCGGCCAGACCCCTTTATTGTACACACACCACAGCATAGAGACGGCTGCGGGTTGGGAGTGAGGGGCACCGGCAGGGCGGGGGGCAGGGGCTGTGGGTCGGGAGTGAGGGACACCGGCAGAGCTGGGGATGGGGGGGAGCCCAAGGCTGGACTAGCAGGGGCTGTGGGTCAGGAGTGAGGGGCACTGGCAGACCGGGGTGGGGGCAGGGCTGGGCTAGGATGGGGCTGCGGGTCGGGAGTGAGGGGCACCGGCAGAGCGTGGGCGGGGGGGCAGGGCTGGGCTAGGATGGGGCTGCGGGTCGGGAGTTGTTCTTGTTGGGGTACGTTGAGCCTTTGGGGTTCCAGGAGCCTGGGGGGGCTGTGCGGTTTCCCACCCCCCCTTCTCATCCATCCTCTGCACCAGGGTTCGCTGCAGCATGACACTGGTACAAGGGTTGGGAGAGAGTGGGGAGCAGAGAGGCCCCCCCAAAGCCACCTCAGGGAGACCCCAGGATCCGTCGCTGGGCAGGACGACCTGCGAGAGAGAGAGAGAGAGAGAGACACGGGCTGGAGTCAGACGGGGCAGGGGAGACGGGGAGGGGGGGAAATGGGCAGAGGGTTGGGGCGTCCCCTCTGACTTCCAGCCCCCCAGGATCCCCATATGGCTGGGGGGGAGGGGTTGAGACTCTTCCCCCCCCCCCCAGTTCCTTCCCTTTTTCACGGCTGTTTCGGTTCCCTGTCGGTTTCCGAAGCAGAGTCTCACGGGGGGGGGG
>NW_020686638.1:0-1798 GCF_002925995.2 Terrapene triunguis
TGTGATGGGATGCACTCGCCCCGTCCAGTCTGGGGCGAGTGCATCCCATCACATATACCTTAAATATTTTTTGCGAACAGGGGCTGCTAACAGGGAGTTTCGCAAGAGAGTTCTCCAGGTGAAGGAGGAGCAATACAGCACCCTTGGGGTAAGTGACTGTCTGTAGTGTGTGTTTGTGTTTGGGGGTTACTTGCTGTGTGCTGAGCTTATGTTTGTCAGTCTGTTTGTTTGTTTGGTTGTTTGAAGGACCGTGTGCTGTGGCTGGCAGTTGGAAGCTGTGAGCTTCAAAGGAAGGTCTGAAAGCTAGAAGCCTCTGATAAGTGGCTGAGCCTTAATCAGTGGGCGGGGCATTCATACAGGCCAGGGCTTTATAAAGCAACGCACAAGCGACCAGGGAGCTTTTGCGAACAGGGGCTGCTAACAGGGAGTTTCGCAAGGGAGTTGGGAAGGGGGCGAGGGTCCCTTGCCGGTTCTATCTGTTTTCCCTTTATTCCCCTTAAAACCTATAAACCAACTACATTCAAAACTTCTTGCTTAAACAACCCTTTCAGCGGACAAGGGGCTGCAGACAGGGGAGTTTGAGAGGGAGTTTGACAGAGAGAGGCTTACGATGGTTAGGAAGACCCGCAACACCTGTGCCAGCACTGCTTCTGTCTCCTCCACCTGCGCCTGTAGCCAGACAGAGTGCCTGTGCATGGATGCTTCTACCCAGATCCTGGTGTGGTTTTGCAGAGACTGTAACTTGCAATTTCCACTTACTGATATCCAGACTGGGGGGACCATCCAATGTGAAAGGTGCCTGCTGGTGGAATCTCTCAGGCAGCAGCTGGGAGAGCTACAGGAGGAGGTGGCTAGGTTGAGGAGCATCCAAATCCACGAGCAATTCCTGGACAGTGTCCATGTGGAGATAGCTGAGGTAGCTGTCCCAGTACACAGGACTGCTGATACACTACTGGTGGAGGAGGAGATGGCTCAGGGTGGACACTGGCAGCTGGTTACTTCTGGCAGCAGGCAGTGCTCCACCCCTGCTCCGAACTCTCCCGCCATGGTAATAGGTAACCGTTATGCTCTTCTTGATACAGGAGAGAAGGAATCACCCCCTACAGTAAAGGAGGAGAAGTCTCATACCCCTAAGGCTGGGAGGTCTGCTGCCACCACTGCGAATAGGAAACGTAGGGTAGTGGTGGTCGGAGACTCTCTGCTGAGGGGGATGGAGGCGCCCATCTGTCGCCCTGACATTTCATCTCGGGAGGTATGCTGCCTGCCGGGAGCCTGTATCCGAAATGTTACAGAGGCACTGTCGAGTATTATCCAGCCCTCTGACTACTACTCCATGCTACTCATCCATGTGGGCACAAATGATACTGCGAGGTGTGACACTGAGCGGATCAAGAGTGACTACAGGGCTCTGGAAGTACAGGTGAAGGAGTTTGGACTGCAGGTGGTATTCTCTTCGATTCTTCCTGTCAAAGGTAGGGGCCCGGGCAGAGACAGATGCATCATGGAGGTGAATGCCTGGCTGCGAAGATGGTGTCGCCAGGAAGGCTTTGGCTTCCTCAACCATGGGATGCTATTCGAGGAAGGACAGCTAGGCAGAGATGGCGTTCACCTTTCGAGGAGGAGAAAGACCCTATTTGGACACAGACTGGCTAACCTAGTGAGGACGGCTTTAAACTAGGTTCGACGGGGACAGGTGAGCAAAGCCCACAGGTAAGTGGGGAACATGGAGACCTGGGAGATGGGTCGGAAACCAGAGGGAGTGTGGGCTATATTGGCAGAGAGAAAGGAGGGTCAGGAC
>NW_020686639.1:0-1056 GCF_002925995.2 Terrapene triunguis
TGGAGGGGTGGGGGGGCTAGGGGGTTAGCCATAGACTGGGGGGTTTAGGGGGTTAGCCATAGACTGGGGGGGTTACGGGATTAGCCGTAGACTGGGGGGGTTGGGGGTTAGCCGTAGATTGGGGAGGTAGGAGGTTAGCCGTAGACTGGGGGGGTTGGGGGCAAGTTGTAGATGGAGGGATAGGAGGTTAGCTATAGACTAGGGGGATGAGGGTTAGCCAAAGACTTGGGGAGTTAGGGGGTTAACCATAGACTCAGGTTCAGGGGCGCTGAAACAATTTGTACAGTGGGGGTGCTGAGAGCCATTGAACCAAACTGTAAACCCTGTATGTGATGGAAACCACTTCAAGCCAGGGGGTGCAGCAGCCCCCCTAGTTCCAGCCCCTAAACTCAGGTTCAGCTCCCGGCTTTGAAAAACGTCCTTCGCCCCAGGTCACACAGGCACTGAGTGTGCTTACCTGGCAAACAAACCCCACAGCAGTGAGTCCCAGAGCCCGGCTCTTCAGACATGCGGGGCTCGTGCTGCCGCCATGTGTAGCCATGTGAACGTTCCCACTCGGGCTCTGAAACCCAGCAAGGAGCCTGAATGGGAACATCTCCACGGCTATTTGTAGCATGAGCCCCGCAAGCAGAAGTCGATGCATCCAGGCACTGAGGTGGCTCCACTTAAAACACTACAGTGTAGACCAGGGGTGGCCAACCTGTGGCTCCGGAGACACATGCGGCTCTTCAGAAGTTAATATACGGCTCCTTGTATAGGCACCGACTCTGGGGCTGGAGCTACAGGCACCAACTTTCCAATGTGCCAGGGGGCGCTCACTGCTCAACCCCTGGCTCTGCCACAGGCCCTGCCCCCTTGCCACCCCTTCCCTCCCCCTGAGCCTGCCGTGCCCTCGCTCCTCCCCCACCCCTACTGCCCACCCCCAGAGCCTCCTGCATGGCATGAAACAGCTGATCGGGAGGTGCGGGGAGGGAGGAGGAGGCACTGATCAGCTGGGCAGCTGGTGGGCGGGAGGCGCTGGGAGCTGGGGGAGCTGATGGGGGGCTGCTGACGTAT
>NW_020686640.1:0-1322 GCF_002925995.2 Terrapene triunguis
GCGGGGGGCTGGGATCCCCGGGGGGCAGTGCGGGGGGCTGGGACCCCCCTGGGGGTAGCGGGGGGCGCTGGCCCGGCCCGGCCCGGCCCGGCGGTAACTCTCTCTCTCTCTCTCTCTCTGTCTCTGTCTCGGTCTCTCCCGGGCCAGCGCTGCGCTGTGCGGGCTCCAGGTCCCGCGGCCCCGCCGCCCCCGCGCCCCCCGCCCGCACGGATGCCGCTGCCGCCGCCCGCCGCCGCCAAACATGAGACTCCGGAGCCGCCGCCGCCCGAGCCGCCGCCGCGCCCGCCCCGCGCGCTGGACGGGGATCCGGGGGACCCCGCGGGCCGCCCCCGGGACGAGACCCCCTATGCCACCATCGAGCCCGCGGCCCCCCGCGCCGAGCCCCCGGCCCCCCGCGCCGAGCCCGCGGCCCGCATGGAGGAAGCCGCCGCCAGCGCCATCGTGGTGCGCATCGGGATCCCCGACCTGCAGCAGACGGTGAGTGGGGCCGGGCCGGGCGGGACCGGGGCCGGGACCGGGGCCGGCTGCTCCCTGCGGGGCTCCCGGCCGGGCTCCGGATCGGGACCGCCCCGCACCCCGGATCGGGGCCGCCCCGCACCCCCGGCCGGGCTCCGGATCGGGACCGCCCCGCACCCCGGATCGGGACCGCCCCGCACCCCCGGCCGGGCTCCGGATCGGGACCGCCCCGCACCCCCGGCCGGGCTCCGGATCGGGACCGCCCCGCACCCCGGATCGGGGCCGGCCGGCAGCCCCCGGGACCCGCTGGCCACAAGTTTCACCGCAAAGGGGATGTGACAGCTGCCGCTTAACCCCTGCGCTGCTGGAGCCCCGCGGCAGTTTCCAGCTGAACACAGCGCTTGCCGCCTGGCTAAACTTTATACCAACTGCAGCCGCTGGTGAGAGCTGGATGGAGCAGGGTGGGGGGCCGCCCAGACCCTTCCAGTGAGAGTCCATCTGGGGCCCAGCTGCCCCCAGCTGGGCGTGCGACAGGGGAACCCCCTCCCCGGCTGGGCGTGCGGCATGGGAACCCCCTCCCCGGCTGGGCGTGCGGCAGGGGAACCCCCTCCACGGGTGGGCGCACGGCACGGGAACCCCCTCCCCGGCTGGGCGCACGGCACGGGAACCCCCTCCCCGGCTGGGCGTGCGGCATGGGAACCCCCTCCTCGGCTGGGCGTGCGCCTGCCACTGGAACCGGTGCAGACCCAGCCCTACACCCAGGTGGTGGGACCAGGGGAGCGGGCATGACAAGCTCCATCAGGCCCTGTGTCATCCATTCCCCCAGCCTGGCTCCTCAGGGCTGGCCTGGAGTGTGCCCCAGTCCC
>NW_020686641.1:0-8822 GCF_002925995.2 Terrapene triunguis
GGGAGGGCGGCCAGATCGCCGGGGGGAGGGCGGCGAGCCCTGCTGTGGCCCCGGTCTCCCCGGCGGCCGCGGCGCCGTGCCGCCCCCCTCCAGGTGCCGCCCCAAGCACCAGCTTGGGTGCCTGGTGCCTGGAGCCGGCCCTGGGAGTCCTGAGCAAATTTCCAGTCCAGTGGTGAGGCTTGGGTGCTCCTGGTCATCTTCAGCGCCAGTGAACTTTCCCCAACAAATCCCTCCGGTGCCCTCTTCTGCCGCTCTCTGCAAAGCCACACAGAGTGACAACCTCCCCACTTAACTAGCTACAGCCTCCCTCCTTGTTCCCAGTGCAGAGTCACAAGCTCCAGTACTCACAGCCCCATGCAGCTCTGGGCAGCAGTGATACTGGCTCCAGCTCCAGCCTGTCCTTCTCGGGTGATTCCTCCCTGGCACAGTGCTCCTCCTGGCTCCTGTCCTGGGGTGTCCCCAATCAGCTGCCCTGTTCTTCCCAGGCTTCAGGCAGCTTCTCTGCTGCTTCACTTTTTTAGGGCCTGCGGGCTGCAGCCCTTCTCTCCCCGGAGCGCCAGAGCCACACCCCCGAGTTTTCCTCCTTTCTCTCACTGCTCCCCCTCCCCCCTAGGAAAAAGATTTAAAGGAGCCATGCTCTCTAAACCCCAAAGGGGTTACACTCCCCCCCCCAAAAAGAAATAATCCTTGATGTCCCCATCAAGGTGGGCAACTCTAAACCATGGATCCCCAGCAAGAGACATAGGGCCCCCATTTGTTAGGAGCAGTCCCATCATCCATCCCACAGGACCCTGAGGGGTGGAATAGGTTTCCCATGAGGCAACTCACCCCCCGTGGCACCCCGGAGATCTGTAGGTCACTGGGTTCCCCTAAACGATCATATGTCAGCACACACCTGGGCTTCCCTTCCCTAGAGGAACGTCTCGGCTGGCTGTTGGGTATTGGCTGAGGTGACACCACTGAACATGGAGGCAGGATGATGGGTCCTTGAGGCATGAATTCAAGGGCATCTGGGTTTAAAGTGGATGTTTGCGGTACAGGGTTCTCTGGCTGCACTGAACCTTCCTCATCATGTTCTTGGGGGGGTTTCCACAGCTTCGGACAGTGGGGCCCCGGGAGTGCTCAGTGTGGGTTCTTCCCCTTCACCATCTCTTTGTGTGACGACTAGAGGATTTATTAGGGTCGGGGCATTCCAAACTGGATGTTTGCCAAACCCCATTTCATCCTCACTCTCCGAGGAGCTGGGCGTTTGCAGAGGACAGGTATATTTCTGTCGTTGGGACCGTGTCCAACTTGCGGGGCCGGGAGGCTCAGAATCTATGGAAACATCCATATGGGGAAACAATACTTGTCCTACAGGTAATAGATGATTCTGGTGGAGAGTTCTGGTGGGGCTGTGACTGCCCTCAGGACGTATGGGATACACTGGTAGATCCCCAAGTTTCTTTTTTATAATGTATGGGTGTGACTCCCAGTGAGCTGCAATTTTGTATTTTCCCTGTAGTCCAAGATTTCGGGCCAAAACTCGGTCACTAACCTGAATCTTCTGTTGCCTCACTCGCTGATCATATTGGGTTTTATTCATTTGATTCTGGTGACCAGCTGCTTGCATCGCTATCCGATATGCCTCCTTCAGTTGATTTTTTTAGGCGAGTCACATACCCCAAGTATGTTTCTGGGAGTGCCCCATTTGAAGACACTCCAAAGCAGAGATCGACTGGTAACCGGGCTTCTCGACTGAACATTAGGTGTGAACATGTATGGTGTGAACCCAGTTGCACCGTGTCGAGTGCAGTTATACGCATGTACTGAATGCTCCACGTGCTGGCTTCAGTATTTTTTCTGCTGCGGCTCCAGAGTTCCCAGCATGTTCAGTAGGGTGCGGTTGAATCGTTCTGGCAGTGGAGCCCCTTGTGGATGAGAAGGGATGGTGTGTGATTTTTTTGATCCCCATGATTTTACAAAGTTCTTTTATTAACTGACTTTTAAAATCCCATTCCTGATCTGAGTGTAGTCTGGTGAGCAACTCATAGTGAATGAAGAACTTTTCCCACAGGATCTTGGCAACCATGGAAGCTTTTTGATTTTTGGTGGGATAAGCCTGGGCATATCGAGTAAAATGGTCAGTGACCACCAAGGTATTTGCAGTACCCCGGCAGTCAGGCTTTAATGATAGAAAGTCCATAAAGATAAGCTCCATGGGTGCAGAACTTGTGATGCTGACAAGAGGGGCCACCTGCTTAGGCAGAGTCTTTTGTTGGATACATCCGGTGCAGGTGCAAACATGGTGAACGATGTCACGCCCCATCTGGGGCCAATAGAATCTTGCCTTAACTAGGGCCTCCAATCGCTCGACTCCCAGATGCCCCATTCGATTGTGGCAGGCCTCTAACATGCCTCGCCGGTACTTCTGCGGTAGCACCAATTGCTCTGGGTGAGGCCTCTGGGGATGCTTCTGCCCTCGATAAAGTCGTCCATTCCAAACCAATAGGCGGTCCCATTCTTTCAGCAAAAGGGCCTCCTCTGGGTGACTCGGTCGAATAGCCTTGGGATCCTTTCCCCTTTCCAATGCATAAAGGATCTCCTTCATCCGTGGATCAGCTCGCTGGGCATGCTTCACCTTTCGATCCTTTAGTCTGGGCAGCTGAGGGTCCTGTACTTTAGTAAAACTTGAGTAGACTATGGGTATGGCTTCTGGTGGTGCACCCAGACAGTCAATTGCTTGTTCTCCATTGGCTGTGGATTTTTCCTCCACAATGGATACCCGTTGGCATAAAGCTCTCAGTTCAGGAGTTTCCACATTCATCTGATTATTGGGTGATAAATTCTTAGAGTGAGGCCGCCGAGGTAAGGCATCTGCATCCATGTTTGTTCGACCGGGTTGATACTGCAGAGTGAAATTATAGGCAGTGCCACTAACCACCGGTGCCCTGCTAAATATGTATTTAAAGTGCCTACAATGGGCCAAATTTTGTTTGTATTTATACCTGCACAAGCACAATGATTTTACCTGGTAACTAGGGTAGAAATGGGCCTATCACCTTTACACGAATGGCTGAGATTTGTGAAAGTGTCCCCCCATCCTCACAAAGTAGCTCCAGCTGAATGTGCGTGAGGAGCCAGAGTTTGTATAGGTTAGAAGTGTCATCTATTTTATTGCTTTAGGAACTGGGGCAAGCAGGTAGTGGTGTCAGCGGGGTGCCTCTCCTGCAGCTCTTATGAAGGCATGTACACAATGGGGGTTACTCACTGAGAACAATTTTTATGCAACATATACAATGTGTTCTAAGGAGTCAAAATGCAATCGGGACACACACAGTAATCTTTCCTCCTAGTTCAAGTCCCTAAGGGTCCTGCAAGGTTAACCCAGGCTGTTACTTGGTTTTAGTCCAACCCCTACATATCATCCACACAAAGACACTTCTGTGTGTGGAGGTGCTTTAAGCCGAGGCTAGTTTACTTGACTGGAGGGGGTGTGGGTTAGAACCCAAGCTCTGGTATGACTCAGGCTGAGACCCTTCTACTTTGGAAGGAGGATGCAGGCAAAATCAAGTTTTTTTCAGGCCCTGAGCCGGTACATGGCTGGAGCTGGAAAGTCCAGCCCTTTGAAACAGAGCAGATTTAAACAATTTACAGGAATACAAGCCAAGTAGTGGTAACACACTGAGTGGTTCTTCTGAGCACATTTGTCTAATATGTAGTGATCTTGAGCTAAATTTCCAGGGCATTTAAATCCAAGACAAAGCAAAATCCCAGCACTTGGGCTGTTCCTCCCTTGTGGAGATATTGATAAGCGTTCCAGGGGAATCCCTCACAGTGCAGATGCTGATCTACATGGGCCAATCTAGCATCCAAGCATGCTAATCAGTCCATAGAAGGTAGTATCTGCTGTAGAGACCTTCATGATCTTTGCTTTCGTTCCTCTCCCAAGAAAGGGGGCTCTGATTGCAGGGCCGGCCCACAACATTTTGGCACCTGAGGCGGGGAGCTCAAATGACGCTCCCATGCCCCCTCGCTTGGGCCAAAACTTTGAAAGGTCTCAATTCTGCCTTCTTCCTGTTCTACTCCTCTCATGGTACTGCTCTGCTACCTACCCCAATAAAGGAGAACTAACAACTTAAAATGCCTTGTTCAAAAATTTTAAGTAACACTTAACTTTCAAATGCCTGAAGAGCAATTGTAACTTTTCTTGTCTGCATAGTAAACACTGACATTTTTATCTGTTTGAATAATCAAAGTGGTGCTTTCCATGCCTTCTTGGTTGCAAAGATTTGAACTGCTTCCTGAAGGTCCACAGTCTGGGCCAGCTCATGCTCTGTTGAGATGGTTGCAAGGCCGACCAGCCTCTCCTGTGTCATTGTGGAGCGTTGATATGTTTTTATTAACTTCAGCTTGGAGAAGCTGCGTTCTCCACTGGCAACTGTTACAGGAAATGTTAGAAGTATGCGCAGAGCAACAAAAGCATTTGGAAAGAGGGTGGTCATCTTATTTGTGCACATATATTCCAGATCAACCTTTGGAGTTGATCCTGCTGAAATGTAGCTCGAAAGGGCTTTCAGTTCATCACCTAAATCACTCGCATCAATATCGTGCATGTCATCATGTGTCAACACTGTCTCTAGTGCCCTGAATTGCTGGTGTAGGTCTTCTTCAGGTATAGTGAGAAGTTTTGGACTATCATACAACATCCCAAATATACTGCTGTGTTCCTTGAGCTGCATGAAACGTTCTTCAACTGACTGTATTGCACAATCTAGCACCTGGTTAAAGAATTCAACTTTGAATTGTTGTTTGGGGTCTCTTATGGGATTATCCCGGGCCTTGTAATCAAAATGTCTTCTTCTTCGGTGACTCTTGTATTCTTGAATGGGTGGGAAAATAGCTTCAGTGTAAAGTTCCTCTGCCAACTTCTGTGCACTCTTCAGAACGTTTTGAAATCCCTCATCTGACCGATAAGACTGTAGGTATGACTTTTCTTTGTCCAGTTGTTCCATTGCTCCAGATATATCAAAGTCAACACCTTGGAGTCTCTTGCTTACAACATTTATTTCAAACAATATGTCATGCCACACAGAAATTTGAAGTTATGTATGTTTCTGGTGATTCCATTTCTCTCTGCCACTGTTCTCCCAGGAACAGTTCCTACCATAGCATTATCCTCCATAATGGCAACTATGGCATCATCTATCTTCCCAATTTGGTGTTTGATACGCTTTATTGCCTCCACTCGACTTTCCCATCGTGTGGCACTC
The DNA here is from genome assembly GCF_002925995.2 of Terrapene triunguis. Classification (NCBI taxonomy): domain Eukaryota; kingdom Metazoa; phylum Chordata; order Testudines; family Emydidae; genus Terrapene; species Terrapene triunguis. The sequence continues at coordinate 5,253 of NW_020686641.1, forward strand.
AGGGGTTTCAGTGTCAGAAAGGATATTCCCAGATGTTGCTTCAAAATTTGCCATTGATGAGTTGACGCATATTAAAATACATAGATGCTTTGAATTATATCAAAAAATTCAGCAGCCTCACTAGAAGCTGATGCTGCATCACTGACCACCAAGTTCAATGAATGAGAACTGCATGGGACAAAAAAAGCTCGAGGGTTTAACTCCCAGATCCGTGTCTGCACTCCTCTGTTCTTTCCTCTCATGTTGGCACCATTATCATAGTCCTGACCTCTCATGTCAGCTACCACAATTCCCGTATCTTCCAGCTTTTTAAGAAGCACATTTGTCATACCAGCTCCTGTAGTATCATCAATGTCAATAAATTCTAGAATATGCTCTCTGACAGTCACCATTGCAGGGACATTTTCACTAGGTTCTGTTGTTGTTACAAAATGCACCATTAAAGTCATTTGTTCCGTATGGCTGATGTCAGGTGTGCAGTCCAGAATAACAGAGTAATATCTTGCTGACTTCAGATCTGCCACAATCTTCTGTTTGACTTTTGTTGCCAGTAACTGTATGATCTCATTTTGAATTGTTTCTCCAAGGTAGTGGTGTGTGTACATTTCTTGGGTGGTGACTCTTCTTAGATGCTCCTGGAGTACAGCATCAAACTCAGCCATCAACGCCTCAATTTTAAGGAAGTTTCTATTGTTTGGCACATACAGCTGATCTGAAGTGCCACGCAGTGCTAGGTTTTGGGTAGCAACCATTCTCACAATGGCAATGAGCCTTTTCAGAACATTTTCCCAGTATAGAGACTCTGATGCAATCTTCTCTTGATGCTGATCATCTATGGTGGCCTTTAACCTTAGTCTCATCTCAAGCTCTTTCCACCTATGGAATGCTCTCTGGTGATTTGCTGCCTTCTCATGGCATGCCAGATTTCTAGCCAGATTTTTCCAGTCCTTTGTTCCTGTAGAACCCAATGTGGCTGGAACATTAGACTGGAAGAGTTTGCAACAAAAACAGTATGCAGCATTCTGGGTTTTTGAGTACATAAGCCATGGCCTCTCCACTTTGTCACCATTGGGGATTTCACGCTATTAATGTGTTGGATGGAAACTTCTGTTTTCATTGTCTTTGGGGAACATGAAGTTTTTCACTTGCTGTGGCCCATACACTACAAGGAAGTCCCTCAGGCTACAGCTCAACTGGGTCCACAGTCCTGGATCATCTAGACTTAAGAAACTAAACTCAGCAGCAGATGTTTTTTGTGCCTCCACCACACTCTTCTCTGATCTACACTTTTCTTCAGGAATGTGCATGGTTACATCCATTTGAGATGGAGATATGGATGCTGCAGTAGCTGCCAGGTCACCTGCACTCTGACTAACTGGAAGATCAGGCATCTCCTCACCACTCACATCCTCGCTGGGGCCGGAAGGCTCACCGTGAACATTTGTGTCTATGTATCTCAGGAGAGCTCCTTCCTGCTTAGATATAAAAGCTTCCTTAGCTTTCTTTCTTTTTCTGAATGCTTCCCCAGAGGAGCGTTTTCTTCTTTCACTGCTGTTCTGTGCCAGCTATGTAGTGGCTCTCAACACTCAATTGAAGGGGACAAATAAGCAGGCTGGTAGCAGGGCCTGAGTGAGGGAGGATATCAGCGTCTTAAGGGCCTAACTGGCACCTACTGCTTCAGTTGATTGCCTGTTCTCCTCAAGTGGGTTCAGGGAAGCAGCAGGAAACAGGAAGCTCCCTGAGAAGCTGGTGTTAGTCAGTCTAGGCTCCTGGGGGTGCTAGAGAGGTACATAAGAGGCTCCTCCTCCTCTCTCTCCCTGCAGCTCCTGCTGCTTTCTGTTATTCCCTCTCACCTTTTCTCCTGCCTGCCTGTTATGTCTCTTGTGCCCTCCTTCCTCCAGCACAGCACTCCACCATCTCTGTGCATCTAGAGCAGAGAGAATACATATGCACCAGCAGCAGACACAATTTTCTACACTCTGGGTCTTAGTGGTGCCCCCCCACAGTCTGGCACCTGAGACAGCCGCCTCATTTCGCCACATGGTAAGGCCAGCCCTGTCTGATTGGCGCTGGTGGAGGGACTGTTCTTCCTTTCCTTGTTTCCTCCAAAAGACTCCATGAGAGAGTACTTTGGCCCTCTTCCATCCTTTTGCTTTGTACCACTCCAGCAGTGTGAAGGGAGATACGCTGGGCATGTCTTCACTGGAGCTGGAGATGTAATTTCCGGGTTGAGTAGATATACTTGCACTAGCTTTGATTGAAGAGGCATGCTAAAAATACCAGTGTATTGGTATTAGCCAGCTGCTTGAGATTGTACCGAGGATCTCAGACAGGATTGTACTTGGGGCAGCTGGCACCAGTGTACATAAGAACATAAGAATGGCCATCCTGAGTCAGAACAATGGTCCATCTAGCCCAGTATGCTGTCTTCCAACAGGGGCCAATATCAGGTGCCCCAGAGGGAATGAACAGAACAGGTAATTATCTAGTGATCCATCCCCTGTTGCCCATTCCCAGCTTCTGGCAAACAGAGGCTAGGGACACTTCAAAACCTGGTTTTTGCATCCCTACCTATCCTAGCTAATAGCCATTGATGGCCCTATCCTCCATGAATGTATCTAGTCCTTTTTTTAACCCTGTTCTAGTCTTGGCCTTCACAACATCCTTTGGCAAAAAGTTCCACAGGTTGACTGTGCCTTGTGTGAAGACATACTTTCTTTGGTTTGTTTTAAACTTGCTGCCTGTTAATTTCATTTGGTGACCCTTAGTTCTTGTGTTATGACAGGGGTCTCAAACTCAAATGACCATGAGGGCCACATGAGGACTAGTGCATTGGCCCGAGGGCCGCATCACTGACACCCCCCCTCGCTGCCCCCGGCCCCGCCCCCACTCCACCCCTTCCATGAGGTCCCGCCCCTGCCCCGTCTCTTCTCCACCTCCTCCCCTGAGCGCGCAGCTCCCTGCTCCTCCCCCATCCCTCCTGGAAAGTGCTAAGCGCCACCAACAGTAATGCACCTCACTCAAAGGACAAAACATGCACTTAGTTAGATTTGCTTCTGTTAAAGCCCCCCCACTGCACTGGGCTGCACCACCACTACACCCCTGCTCTGCCTCTTCCAGGGGTGGCAGGTTTGTAGAAATTTTGGTGGTGCCCAGAACCTGCCCCCCCAAACTCCACCCCCACCTGCCTAAGGCTCTGGGAGGGAGTTTGGGTGGGGGCGGGGGTCTGGGGTGCAGACTCTGGGATGGAGTTTGGGTGCTGGGTGCAGGCTCTGGGCTGGGGCAGGGGGTGGGGGTGCAGGCTGTGGGATGGAGTTTGGGGATGGGAGGGGGTGCAGGGGTGAGGGCTGTGGGGCTGGGGATGAGGGGCTTGGGGCATTGGAGAGGCTCGGGGCATTGGAGAGACTCAGGACTAGGGCAGAAGGGCAGAGAAAGGGCAGCCTGCCCTGGCCATAGTGGAGGGGGGCACTAGGACCCTGCGGCAGCAGGTGACACCGGAAGCCGGCAGAGCGGAGTGGAGTCAGCATGAGCTGCAGGCTCTGGGGAGGTGAGGGGGCAGCAAGTGAGGCC
>NW_020686642.1:0-2025 GCF_002925995.2 Terrapene triunguis
GGGGGGCAGCGGGAGGATCAGGAGCAGTGGGGAGTTGGGGGGCCCCTCTCACCCCCGGCTCTCTCTGCAGAAGGCCGACCTGGCCGTAGCCGCCTTCACCATCACGGCGGAGCGGGAGAAAGTGATCGACTTCTCCAAACCCTTCATGACGCTGGGGATCAGCATCCTCTACCGGGTGCACATGGTACGGGCGTCCGGGGGGATCTGGGGGGGTCTGGGGGTCCGGGGGGGTATGGGGGGTCTGGGGGGACCCGGAGGCCACGGGGGGAGTCCGGGGGGCTGGGGGGCTTCAGACCAAGGGGGACACTCAGATGGGGGGGCGCTCCCAGAGGGAGGGGGGTCTGGGGGGGTTCAGTCCCAGGGGGACGCTCAGCCCCCCCGTCTCCCCCTCTCTAGGGCCGCAAGCCCGGCTACTTCTCCTTCCTGGACCCCTTCTCGCCGGCCGTCTGGCTCTTCATGCTCCTGGCCTACCTGGCCGTCAGCTGCGTCCTCTTCCTGGCTGCCCGGTAACGGGACAAGTGGGGGGCTGGGCTCCGGGGGGCTGGGGCAGGACAGTGGGGGGCTAGGTGGGGGTGGGGGGATGTAGGGGGGCGAGCAGGGACATGGGGGGCAGGGACGGGGGGACAACGATGGGGAGGACGGGATGGGGACAGGAATGTGGGGGCCGGCAAGGACATGGGGCACAGGGACGGGGGGGATGGGGCGGTGGGGACGGGGGATGGGGATGTGGGGGACAGCGATGGGGGAATGGGGTGGGGGCAGCGGGGATGGGGAACAGGGGGGGCCAGCAGGGAGGTGGGGATGTGGGGAACAGGGATGGGGGCGGCGGGGATGGGGGGAGGGGTACGTGGGGAACAGGGATGCGGGGGGCAGGAGGGATGGGGGTGTGACAATGCGGTTCTGGCGGAACCCAACTGAGAGGGCCAACTCAGGACAAATTGCTCAAACAGGGCAGTTACAGCCCAAGGCTGGGGTTTTTCCGCCTCTAAGGCACCAAACCAGCCAGACTAAGAGGACTTCGGTCTCACCCCACTGGCTAACCGCAAGTCTCACAAGCAATCTCCTTAGACACTCCAGTTTCCCAGTATCACCACCAGTGCCACTCGTTATGGGGACAAATGGTCATGAAAACCAATACCCCAGTAAAAGAAAAAGGTTCTCCTGATCCCAAAGGACCAAGCCCCAGACCCAGGTCAATATACAAATCAGATCTTACCCACAAATCACGCTGTTGCCAATCCTTTAGAATCTAAAATCTAAAGGTTTATTCATAAAAGGAAAAAGATAGAGATGAGAGCTAGAATTGGTTACATGGAATCAATGACATCCAGAAATGCCCAAGTTCTTGGTTCAGGCTTGTAGCAGCGATAGAATAAACTGCAGGTTCAAATCAAGTCTCTGGAGTACATCCCCCGCTGGGATGGGTCCTTCAGTCCTCTGTTCAAAGCTTCAGTTTGTAGCAAAGTCCCTCCAGGGGTCAGAAGCAGGATTGAAGACAAGATGGAGATGAGGCATCAGCCTTTTATAGTCTTTTCCAGGTGTAAGAACACCTCTTTGTTCTTACTGTGGAAAATTACAGCAAAATGGAGTCTGGAGTCACATGGGCCAGTCCCTGCATACTTTGCTGAGTCTCAAGGCATATTTGCCTTTTCTCAATGGGTCAGTTGTAGCTGATGGTCCTTAATGGGCCATCAAGCAGGCTAGGCAGAGCTAACACCAACTTGTCTGGGATGTCACCCAGAAGCATAGCATAAGTTTGAAATACAGACAGTATAGAGCCAATATTCCTAACTTCAACTACAAAATTGATACACACATATATACAGCATAATTATAACCAGTAAACCATAACCTTGTCTTAGACACCCCATTTGACCCCCTTTACACAAGATCTGGGTGCCACTACAGGACCTTGGTTGCACCAATGATCTATATGGTCCCAGATTATATCAATAACGTCACAGGGGGGACGGGGATATGGCGGCAGGGACGGGGGAGGGGTACGTGGGGAACAGGGATGCGGGG
>NW_020686643.1:0-1672 GCF_002925995.2 Terrapene triunguis
CTGGTAGGATCCATGCGCCCCGCAACTCTGGCCTTTTACCGGGGGTGGGGGGAGGAGTAATTGTGGAGACAGACGCTCCTTGGATTGGTCCATTGACCCATTGGACGTGCCCCCCAGAGCACAGCTGGGAGGGGGAGCCCAGGGCCGGGCTAGCAGGGGGTGCGGGGCGGGAGTGGGAGGCACAGGGTGGGAGGGAGCCAGGGCTGGGCTAGGTGGGGATGCGGGGCGGGAGTGGGGGGCACGGGGGGGAGGGAGCCTGGGCCGGGCTAGCGGGGGGGGCGGGGGGGGGGGGGGGGGCATGCGGGGGAAGCCAGCTCAGTCAAACTCCCCTCCCCCTGGCCTTGCCACCCCTTCGAGTCCTTTCTGGGTGCTGGAGGTGACCTGTCGCTGGTGTCCCCCCGCCCTGCGAGCAGCAGGGGACCGAGGGGAAGGCTGGTGTCTGACGCCTGGGAGTCCCAGAGCTGGGGCTTGGTGGCCAAGGCGGATCGGGGCTGAGAATAAGGCCGCCTTGGTGAGCCTCTCGGCTGAGCCGGACTCTGGCATTTCCCCCGCCCGGATTTGGGGCTGAGCCCGCGCCCGGCTCTGCCCACAGGGGTCCTGTGGGGATCCAGAGCCATTGAGGGAGCGGGTATGTAGACCTAGCTCCTCACCGTGCCAGATGGGAGCCGGTGCCCTTGGAGGGGCCAGGGGCTGCTGCTTACTCAGGTCCACCTCAAAGTCCCCCCCAAAAGCGCAGTGATGGGTAGATGGTGCGAAGCCACTGGACCCTACTCCCCTCCCAGAGCCAGGGAGAGAACCCAGGAGTCCTGGCTCCCAGCCCCCCCCCCCCCGCTCTAACCACTAGACCCCACTCTCTGCCAGGACAGGGGAGCTGCCAGGTGCTTCATTAGCCCGTGCGGTAGGTGCCCTGTGTGCTGGGGGGCAGGGCTGCATGGGGCTGGATCTGTGCCCTGGCCCCTGGCAGGCAGCTCAAGCCAAGAGGATTCTGCAGATGCTTCCGTCAGGTGAAGGCAGCCTGAGTTGCCCCCCAGTGGGGCCAGCACTGACAGCTGGGGGAGAGCGCCCCCTGCGCAGCCCCCTCCCCTGCTCTCCGCCGCACCCCCCCCCCCCCGCGCCCGGATCTGCCTGCCATGGGAGAGTGCCCCCTGCTACACGCCCTGCCCCACACAGCACGGCACCCCCCAGCGCCTGGCACTGACTGCCCGGGGAGAGTCCCCCTGCCCAGTCCCCCACCCCGCAACCCTGTGCTTCTCTGTGCTTCCACCCACCGTTGCGTATCCTTCCCCCATGTACTCACAGCGGAGCGGCGGTTGGAGGCTGTGGGGATTGCTCCAGCCCCCAGCCAATTGGAGGGATGTGACCTGCCCTCTGTGTCACAGCCGGGCGTTACTCCTGGAGCCTACTGATGGCAGCGGGTACACTTTGCTAATTCACCATCACCGTGGGGGCATCCAACTGCTGGGCCACCATTCCCCACACTGTGGGCTCCCCCCAACCCTCTCCTGCTTCCCCAGGCTCGTCCCACAACCCCAAGGCCCTCCCACTCACATAGGCTCCTCCCACTCGAACAGTCTCCATCCACCATCCCCTCCCTTTGACGGTCTCTGCCAACTTGCCCCTCCCATTGTAACAGGCTCCTCCCACAAATCCAAGGCCTTGCCACTGTACAGAC
>NW_020686644.1:0-1284 GCF_002925995.2 Terrapene triunguis
GCTGACCCCAGGGCGGCACTAGGGGGCGCTGTGCTGCAGGGAGCGGGATGGTTGCTCAGTAGGCGGCACAATCAGGGACCCCCATACCCCAGTGCTAGGGGGCGCTGTGCTGCTGTCTCTAAGTGCAGCTCGGGACGAGAGGTTCCGGTTGCTCCTGGTCATTAGAGATCGGGGGGTGGGGGGTGGAGGGGGACGAAGCTGGAGTCTCGGTTAAATCCGGCCGGGGTGATGGACATTCCAGCCGCAGAGAACGGCCCCGGCCAGAGCTGAGAATGAGCCATGATTGACAATCCACCTCCATGGCCCCCTCTGTCCGTCCGTCTGTCCCCCCCCCATCGCCCCCTCTGTCCGTCCATCTGTCCACCCCCATCGCCCCCTCTGTCCGTCTGTCCATCCCATCGCCCCCTCTGTCCATCCGTCTGTCCATCCCCATCGCCCCCTCTGTCCGTCTGCCTGTCCACCCCCTACACCCACTATGTCCATCCATCTATCCATCCCATTCACCCCCTATGTCCGTCTATCTATCCAATCCCAGTCACACCCTCTATCCGTTTGTCTATCCATCCCCATACACCCCCTCTATCCATCTCTCTATCCAGCCCCATACAATCCCTCTGTCCGTCTGTCTGTCCATCCCCATACAACCCCTCTGTCCGTCTGTCTGTCCATCCCCAGTCACTCCCTCTGTCCCTGTGTCTATTCATCCCCAGTCACTGCATCTATCTATCTATCTATCTATCTATCTATCCACATACACCCCTCACTGTGGGCTCTGGTCAGGGCCCCTCCACCCTCAGCCCCATACGATTTCTGCTCCCCGGTGCTGCCATGACTCGTGGGCTGGCGGGGGGGGGGCACCCCCAAGCACCCATGTGCACCGGTGCCAGCAGCTGCCCCTGGCAGACTGTTAATCATCCCTGTCTGCCGGGGACACTCTGTGAGGGGTTTCTCCAGCCAGGCCCTTCCCCCCCTGACCCCCCCCCCAGACTGGGGACTCAGCACCCTCAGGACAGACACACAGAGCAGGGCAGGGACAAGGCAGGAGGACACAGTTGGGGGCTGCGGGTCGGGATTGGGGGGCACTGGCAGAGCTGAGGGAGGAGGAGCCGAGGCTGGGCTAACGGGGGGCTGCGGGTCAGGAGTGGGGGGCACCAGCAGAGCTGAGGGTGGAGGAGCGGCGGGTGGAGGAGCCGAGGGTGGGCTAACGGGGGGCTGCGGGTCGGGATTGGGGGGCACTGGCAGAGCTGTGATGGAGGAGCCGAGGCTGGGCTAATGGGGGGCTGT
>NW_020686645.1:0-1208 GCF_002925995.2 Terrapene triunguis
GTAAGGAACAAAGCATTTATATTGAAAATCTACTTTATGAACTTGGAATGGAAAATCAATCACCGAGAGGTAACGGGCCCCAGGATGGGCCCATCCACCCAAGAGGGAGTCGTCACTTCTCACTAGTCAGCTAGCAAGGTAGCGCAACGCTCAAGTGACCAGCCTCGCTCCCTCCCAAACTGTCAATGGAAAACCATCAGAGCATCACCAAACAACTGAAACTTATGGGGGGGGGGAAGGTGAAGGTCACAAATTTAATTATCTGAAATCCAAAATATGAATAGTTTAAAGGAACACATTGTGGGGAAATAGAACGGGGGGGCTTCTTTTTGATAGCCAGAGCTTTGAATCTGTGGGCCCCAAATAAACCCTCCAACAGAGATCTGTTATGCTGATGGCCTTTACACAGAGTACGGCAGGCCTAAAGCCTGAACTAGACTAAAACTACACAGTTTTCTGCCAAACTCGGTCAAGGATCATGACCAGAGGAGGGTGGGGCAAGGAGGGAAAGAATAAAAAAGCACCAGCAGCAGCACTAATGAAATATGTTCATGGCTGATGAAATATAATAACCGCTTGTGTGAAGCAATAGGTAACTTTAGCTAAATGCAAACTGACTCATGCAGCTTCTTCTTTGGGTCATCTGTGACCCACTCCGTGATTCCAGCTATCTGCAAAAATAGCCAATCATAGATCCTCTTTAGGCGTCCCATGGAACCCCCCCTCCTCAATCTTTAACCAAAAGACCCCAGAAAATAACATGTGTCTTGAGAAATGTACCCAAACTGGTGCCAAGTACCACCCCTGGGGAAAACCACCAAGTGCCCCTCTACCCAAATAAACACCCACTTCTCGGAAAATTAATGAGGAAGGTACCCGGGGTTGGGGGGGGGGACTGACCCCAACCCTACTTTCTTAACTTGTGGTTTGGGGGAGGGACTAACCCCAACCCTAATTTCTTAACTCATGACTATTGTTTGTACTTTGCTTGTGGGTTGACGAAATAAAGCAGCCTGGGAGCTGCTGCTCGGGGTGTCAGTCTTCGGACTGCACCCCAGTGCACTGGTATGTATGTCAATAAACTGGCCTCAGGCTTGAGTCTTTGAACTAAAATAACTGCGTGGGGGTCTTTGACCACAACAACGTTACACATGTATGGGATGGAGGGGCAGGCCACAGTGTATCGGGGAGGGGGCCTGTTTGGAGGA
>NW_020686646.1:0-1152 GCF_002925995.2 Terrapene triunguis
TACCCCTCTCCATTCTGAGAATTTACCATTAATTCCTACCCTTTGTTCCCTGTCTTTTAACCAGTTCTCAATCCATGAAAGGACCTTCCGTTTTATCCCATGACAGCTTAATTTACGTAAGAGCCTTTGGTGAGGGACCTTGTCAAAGGCTTTCTGGAAATCTAAGTACACTATGTCCACTGGATCCCCCTTGCCCACATGTTTGTTGACCCCTTCAAAGAACTCTAATAGATTAGTAAGACACGATTTCCCTTTACAGAAACCATTTTGACTATTGCTCAACAGTTTATGTTTTTCCATGTGTCTGATAATTTTATTCTTAACTATTGTTTCGACTAATTTGTCCTGTACCGACATTAGACTTACCGGTCTGTAATTGCCGGGATCACCTCTAGAGCCCTTTTTAAATATTGGCGTTACATTAGCTAACTTCCAGTCATTGGATACAGAAGCTGATTTAAAGGACAGGTTACAAACCATAGTTAATAGTTCCGCAACTTCACATTTGAGTTCTTCCAGAACTCTTGGGTGAATGCCATCTGGTCCCGTTGACTTGTTAATGTTAAGTTTATCAATTAATTCCAAAACCTCCTCTAGTGACACTTCAATCTGTGACAGTTCCTCAGATTTGTCACCTACAAAACTGGCTCAGGTTTGGGAATCTCCCCAACATCCTCAGCCGTGAAGACTGAAGCAAAGAATCCATTTAGTTTCTCTGCAATGACTTTACCATCTTTAAGCGCTCCTTTTGTATCTCGATCATCAAGGGGCCCCACTGGTTGTTTAGCAGGCTTCCTGCTTCTGATGTACTTAAAAAATATTTTGTTAGTACCTTTGGAGTTTTTGGCTAGCCGTTCTTCAAACTCCTCTTTGGCATTTCTTATTACATTCTTGCACTTGATTTGGCACTGTTTATGCTCCTTTCTGTTTGCCTCACTAGGATTTGACTTCCACTTTTTAAAGGAAGTCTTTTTATCTCTCACTGCTTCTTTTACATGGTTGTTAAGCCACGGTGGCTCTTTTTTAATTCTTTTACTGTGTTTCTTAACACTTAACACTTCCTCCAGACTCACCCTTCTCCTTTAATTAACTTTAATTTCCTCCTTGTGTATCCCTCTGTTATTCCTACTCATGTGTTTTCTTCTTCTTTCC
>NW_020686647.1:0-1379 GCF_002925995.2 Terrapene triunguis
TGCCTTCTCTCAATGGGTCCATTGTGTAGCTGATGGTCCTTAATGGGCCATCAAGCAGGCTAGGCAGAGCTAACACCAGTTTGTCTGGGATGTCACCCAGCAGCATAGCATAAGTTTGAAATACAGACAGTATAGAGCCAATATTCATAACTTCAACTACCAAATTGATACACACATATAGAAAACATAATCATAACCAGTAAACCATAACCTTGTCTTAGACACCCCATTTGACCCCCTTTATACAAGATCTGCGTGCCACTACAGAACCTTGGTTGCAACAATGATCTATATGGTCCCAGATTATATCAATAACGTCACACTCCCCCACTGCAACGTGAGACCATTGCTCCTTGTTCTGTCATCTGCCACCACTGAGAACAGCCTAGATCCATCCTTTGGATCCCCCCTTCAGGTAGTTGAAAGCAGCTATCAAATCCCCCCTCACTCTTCTCTTCTGCAGACTAAACAATCCCAGTTCCCTCAGCCGCTCCTCATAAGTCATGTGCTCCAGACCCCTGATCATTTTTGTTGCCCTCCGCTGGACTCTCTCCAATTTTTCCACATCCCTTCTGTAGTGGGGGGTCCCGGTCCCGCAGAGCGCAAAGTGGGTGCCTGGCTCCTGGGGATTCTCACTGGGGTTTCTGGTCTCTCCCCCGCCAAGAGGTGAATGTGACGATGGACGTAAAGCTGCAGGTGACCAACCGCGAGTTCACTGCTGACCTGGCCGACGCCTCCTCCCCGGCCTGGCGAGGGTTCGGGGCCTTGTTCACACAGCAGGTGAGCCCCGGGGGAGAAACCGGGATGAGAGGAAAATCTGGTGGGAGGGTGTCAGGGTGAGAGGCCTCCGGCTGGGGCCAGACCCATGCGCTGCCTCAGTTTCCTTAGCTGTGTAATGGGGAGGAATGGACCTGAGTCAGGGAGGGGAGGGATTCCCAGCGTTGGTTTGCTGGCGAGGGCCGAGCTGGGGGCACTGGCAGCATCCTGGGAGCCCCACCGGCCCCCTGGGCTCCCCCCCTCCCCAGCTCAGTGCACGTGGGCCAGGGCAGCCCCGGCTGGTGACGCGTGTCCCCTTTCCCTTCCAGATCAAGCCGGTTTATAGCCAGATCCCGGGGTTTCAGGACCTGGAAATCCTGGAGCTCACGTGAGTGTCAGAAACCTGGGACCCCCGGCGCCACCCACGGGCCCCAATCACTGGCACCCACGGGTGGGTGGCAGATGTTCCTGCTAAGACCCCCACCCCACCCCCCGCCAGCACCGACATGTCAAAAACGGCCAGGGTGGGGTGGCGTAGCAGGCTGCTTGCACAGAGAGGGAGGGATCCATGTGTGTGTGTGTGTGTGTGTCCTTGCACGTGTGTGAGCATGTGTGTGTCCTTG
>NW_020686648.1:0-2691 GCF_002925995.2 Terrapene triunguis
CCCAGGAGTCCTGACTTCCCCCTCCCCCGCTCTAACCACTAGCCCAGTGCTGGGGCTAGAACCCAGGAGTCCTGGGCCCAGCCTCTCTCTCATTTCTTGGCGTGAGATTTAACATGCTGCCAAGTCTCTGTCACATCCGACTTCCGGGGCGCCCTGCGCTGCCCGGCTGCCCGGGGAAGCTGGCGGCGCCCAGGCTGTGTGATGGATGGGGCTGGGCTGCTGAGCCGGGGTGGAGGCTGCGGCTGGTATCTGGTACCTGCCTCGTACAGGTACCACCCCGCCCGCATCTTCAGAGGCACCTGATGGGGTGGGGCTGGCCGGGGGCGCCAGGCCGGGCCGTGTGCCCGGGAGCCCTGCTGCACGGCTGCCCCGGGCACCTGGCTCGGGGAGGGGAGCCTGCACCAAGCCGGGCCCTGCGGGAAGGGGCACCGGGGACCCCAGGCAGCAGGACCCGGGGGCTGCTCCTCTCCCACCCCACTTGAGGCAGCACCCCGACTTGATGGCCCCACCCCCACTGTCCCCAGTAGACGGTGCCCCCAGGGCTGGGCTAGCAGGGGGCTGCGGGTCGGGAGTGAGGGGCACCGGCAGAGTTTGGGGGAGGGGTGACTACAGTTGACCCCGATGCCCAGGCAGGTCCCTGGGTTTGGCACCTGCCTCTGACTCCCCCCATGTGAGTGTGTGAAACCACTGCCCAGCGCCGCCCCCCCCCCCCCCCCCGCCCAGCCCTGTCCCCTCCCCTCCGGCCCAGCGCCTGCGTGTGCGTGTTATTGTGCATTTGGGCCTCTGACTGCGTGTGCCTGCGTGTCTGTGCGTGTGGGACTGCAGGGCCCCGTGTCTTCTGCCCTCCCCTCGGCTCATCCCTCACGCTCTCCCGTCCCTGGTGGCCCCCCCCCCCCCCCGGGGCTGTTCCCCGGGGTCCTCCCCCGTTCCTGGGCGGGTAGGAGCTCTGGCCACGGGGCCAGGCCTGGGCAGGGCCCTTCATCTGGGACCCATTGTCCGGGGGGTCGGGGCCCGGCCAGTTTGAGCCAGGACCCCAGATTGGTTCCAAGTGAGCCCCCCCAGGGGGGGGCAGCGATGGCACCTGCACATGCAGCCCAGACGCCTGTATGATGGGCTGGCTCCGGCTCTCCGCTCCCCTCCGGCTCTGGCTGCCTGGGCTCGGGGGGCACCAGAAAGGCACTGAACCCCCGACCCCACCTGGGACAGGCAGCCCCCAGCCTCAGGGGAAAGTGGTGGTGATGGGGGGGGGGGGATATTTACCCTGTCCCTGCCCAGGGCAGTGACCCTGCCAGGCCCGGGCGGTCTCAGTGCCAGGGGATGAGCCTTCCCCATGCTGCCCCCTGAGCCAGCCTGTTCCCTGCCCTGCCCCCGGGCACTGACGTGGGGCTGGGAGCCCAGCTCAGGGTTTCCACAACCCCCCACCTCCCCCGGGCTGTGTCAGGAGCCAGGCCGGGAACATTCAGCTCCCACCCACGCTGCCCGCCCTGGGGTGTCCATCTGTTCTCACGGGGCCCCGGCAGGGCGGGGGCTGGGGGGGGAACTGAGTCAGCGAGCGGGGAAGGAAACGGCCCCTTCTCTGCACGCGAGCGAGCAAGCGTCCGCCGGGGGTGTGCGGCCGGCGTGTGCTGCGGACGCGTCTCCGGCTGCTGGCACGGCCCAGCCCCGTCTGCTCAGCGCCTGCTACGGCCCCGCCTGCCCTCGGCCCCTCCTGGGGGCACCTGGCCTGGCTGGGGAGCCGCTGGGATCCAGAGCGTAATGAACCCACGGGGCAAGGGCTGGCCCAGCTACTGGTGCCCCTCACTCCCGACCCGCAGCCCCTGCTAGCCCAGCCCTGGGCTCCCCACCCCCAGCTCTGCCGGTGCCCCTCACTCCCGACCCGCAGCCCCAGTTGGAGGTGAGGATGGGGCCAGGTTCTCCCCAGCGTGGAGAGTCTCTGCAGGAAGTGAAACAGCTTCTCCTGGAAACCTCCCGTCACACCTCCCTTCCCCCAGCTCCCGGCATGACGGGGCAGGGGCAGCCCCACAGGGCAGGGGCAGCCCCAGAGAAGCTGGGGAGGGGGGGAGGTGTCCGTCTAAGGAAAGCAAAAGTCCTGCAAGGTGGAGAACAGGGAGGTGAAGCTGGGTCCTAAAGGGGCCCCCAGCCCAGCTCTGCCGGTGCCCCTCACTCCCGACCCGCAGCCCCTGCCAGCCCAGCCCTGGGCTCCCCCCATCAGCCCCCGGGTGCCAGGGGCAGGTTCTGGATACACAGGCCAGGCTCGGGGGAGGAGCGCGTGGTGGGGATGGGGGCATGTGCCTGAGGTGCTAACCCCGTCCCCGGCTGTCTCCCCGCCCCGCGCTCCTGGCACCCTGGCGAAGATGGCGTCACGGCTGCAGCGAGGGGCTGCCAGCTCCCTGGCCCTGTGCTCCCCGCCTTGCTGGACCCTGGGGAGTTTCCAGGCCTCGCTCCTCCCTCCTGGCCCCCAAGGGCCCCGCAGGGCCCGGCTCCCCCGGCCGCCCACGGATCTCACTTGTGGTGAGTCTGACTCAGAACAGAACAGGCCAAGGCCCCTGCCCGGGGAGACTCGGGCAGCAGCCGCCAGGCTCCCTGCCCCCCCCTCCACTCCCAGCCGCCAGGGCGAGCAGCCTCGTGCCCTGGAGACCCTACAAAAACAAACCAGGGCGAGCGGCCCCATGCGCCGGAGACCCTACAAAA
>NW_020686649.1:0-1190 GCF_002925995.2 Terrapene triunguis
CGGGGGGGGCTGCACCCCCCAGGCAGGGAGCCCCACGGCTGGCACCACGCGTGACACATCCTCGTACGCCCCCCCCCCGCTCCGCTCCCCCCGTGGCCTGGGGCCGCCCCTCCCCTCCAGCCCACCTGGGGCAGGCTGGGCCCCCCAGGGTTGGAGGGACCGGCTGGGCACGGGGGGGTCCAGCCCCCGACGCCCAGGCACCGGTGACACCTGGGGTGAGTGGGCCACGAGCAAATCCTGGCCTGCGGGGGGTCCCTGGCCCCCAGCCCCGACTCACTGGACACTAGCAGCCCCCCCCCATCAGAGCCGCTCAGCCAGGCCCCACGGGACAGGGCCTTTGCCCCTTGGTGCCGCAACAGCTGACAGGAACAGGACGCCACAGGCCGGGGGGGTCTAGACCCCCTCCAGCCCCTTGGCTTTAAAAGGGGGAGCCCAGGCCAGCCTCTGCCCCGAGCCCCCCCGGGACTGGCCCTGCGTGACCAAGAAGACTGGTGCCCCATGGCCAGCGCTGTGCCGGGGTGCCCGGGCTGGTGTCCAGCAGCGGCTGCCTCCAAGGGGGGAGGCCGAGCTGGCTGCAGGTGGGTGCTGCATGCGGGGTGGCATCGCATGGGGGGAGCAGAGGCCTGACCCACATGTGGGCTTTCAGCCCCCGGCCCCAAGACCCTTCCTGGCCCCCTGCTGCTCTGGAAGAGCCCGTGCCCACCCCACCCCGGGAGTCAGCAGCTCACAAACCGTGCGCCCGTCCCAGCCTCCCCGTCCCACCTGCGCCCTGCACAGAGCTGGGCTCCTGCGTGGCCAGTGCACCGGCATCTTGGGCCTTCTATGAGGAGATAACTGGCTCTGTGGATGAGGGGAAAGCAGTGGATGTGTTATTCCTTGACTTTAGCAGAGCTTTTGATACGGTCTCCCACAGTATTCTTGCCGCCAAGTTAAAGAAGTATGGGCTGGATGAATGGACTGTAAGATGGATAGAAAGCTGGCTAGATCGTCAGGCTCAACGGGTAGTGATCAATGGCTCCATGTCTAGTTGGCAGCCGGTTTCAAGCGGAGTGCCCCGGGGGTCGGTCCTGGGGCCGGTTTTGTTCAATATCTTCATTAATGATCTGGAGGATGGTGTGGACTGCACTCTCAGCAAGTTTGCAGATGACACTAAACTGGGAGGCGTGGTAGATACGCTGGAGGGTAGGGAT
>NW_020686650.1:0-5189 GCF_002925995.2 Terrapene triunguis
TCATTTATAATAGTGCCAAGATTGCCTCTCACCACATTCTTAGTTCTCTCTGCACTGGATTTTTTGATGTATTCCAAACATTGACTTATGTGTCATGCTGCTACAATACGCCTTGGCACAATACAGTGTGAAGTGTGCGGTTTCAGCCTAAATTCTAAGGATTAAAGTTTAGAAACATAGGAATTGCCCCCACTAGATTATACCAGTGTCTAGACTAATAACCTGTGCCTGAATGTGGCTACCACCAGATGAATTAGAGGTAGGCCTGGTCTACACTAGGCTTTTATGTCGAATTTAGCGCCGTTACATCGAATTAACCCTGCACCCGTCCACACCACGAAGCTATTTAGTTAGACATAGAGCTCTCTTAAATTCGACTTCTGTACTCCTCCCCAACGAGAGGAGTAGCGCTAAATTCGAAATGGCCATATCGAATTAGGCTAGGTGTGGATGGAAATCGACGCTAATAGCTCCGGGAGCTATCCCACAGTGCACCACTCTGTTGACGCTCTGGACAGCAGTCCGAGCTCGGATGCTCTGACCAGCCACACAGGAAAAGCCCCGGGAAAATTTGAATTCCTTTTCCTGTCTGGGCAGTTTGAATTTCATTTCCTGTTTGGACATCGTGGCGAGCTCAGCAGCAGTGGCAACGATGCAGAGCTCTCCAGCAGAGGTGACCGTGCAATCCCAGAATAGAAAAAGGGCCCCAGCATGGACTGATCGTGAAGTCTTGGATCTCATCGCTGTGTGGGGCGATGAGTCCATGCTTTCAGAGCTGCGCTCCAAAAGAAGGAATGCTAAGATCTACGAGAAGATCTCTAAAGCCATGGCAGAGAGAGGATACAGCCGGGATGCAACGCAGTGCCGCGTGAAAATCAAGGAGCTGAGACAAGGCTACCAAAAAACCAAAGAGGCAAACGGACGATCTGGAGCCCAGCCCCAGACATCCCGTTTCTACGAGGCACTGCATTCCATCCTAGGTGCGGCCGCCACCACTACCCCACCACTGACCGTGGACTCTGAGGATGGGATATTGTCCGCGGCCGGTTCCTCGTCGGACATGTTAGCGGACGGGGAAGATGAAGAAGGAGATGAGGAGGACGAGGCAGTCGACAGCGCTGGCACCGCTGCTTTCCCCGACAGCCAGGAGCTCTTCATCACCCTTACCGAGATCCCCTATCAACCGTCCCCAGCCGTTAGCCCGGACACAGAATCAGGGGAAGGATCAAGCAGTAAGTGCTCTAAACATGTAAACATTTATTTTTAACAGAACGGGAATATTTATAATATTAACAATGTGTTTTTCCTAAAGTGCTTAAAACATGTAAACAATTATCTGCAACAAAACTGGAATATTTACAATAGTAACAAAGGGTTTCTCATGATTTGTCTGCCTTAGGCTCTTCACTATTTAGTCCCAAGTATTTAAAAAATTTTTTACAATGTCCGGTAATTCATGATTCTGCTGCCCAAGACGCTCCACTCTTTAGTCCCAGTGCACCTACGCGAAAATCCGGTCAATATGGCCGGGGATAGACGCGAAATCCTCATAGGAGAACTCCTCGTAGGTCTCATGGAGGTACATTTCCAGCCTGTTCATCAGGTTCCTGGGTAGGGCGATCTTATTGGGCCCTCCGTGGTAGGACACATTTCCCCGCCACGACACAATCAAGTATTCTGGGATCATCGCACGGCAGAGCATAGCGGCATATGGCCCTGGTTTTTGCATGCTTTCCCTAAGCATGCGTTCCTTCTCGCTGTCCGAGATCCTCATGAGGGTGATGTCGCTCATGATGCCCTGCTTTGAATTAGGGAGGGGAATGTTAGTATTGGGACTGCTTTACAGCCACGCGGTGGAGGGAGAGGGGCAGCATACAGGGATCTTTCCCTGGGACAGCCGCGAGGGGGTGGGACAGGGGCAGAGTTCATGCTGTCCTGATTGCTGGCAGCAGAGACTGGCATTGCTTTCAATGTGAAAGGAGGCCAGTGCTACTATTAAAGTTTTAAGCAGCCACAAGTCTACGGCTTACCATGATTGCCCGCTACAGAAGTTCAGGTGTCCTGCCCCGCTTCTCAGATCACTGCAAGACCACTGCAAGACCCCAGGCACTGAAGGCGAGGGCCGAAAATTCGACCTTGTCCTGAGTGCGCATGTGAGAGGTGCAGTGCATGGTCTTGTTCACAGAGAAAGACTAGGTTCTTTGTACACAACTTCATTTATCTGTCTCAGGAATTCACTCCCTTTTTCCCATTCCCACAGACACATCTGCGACTGTCTCCCAACCCAGCCTGTCAGCACATTCCCAGAGGCTAGCGCAGATTAGGCGGAGGAAGAAGAAGACGCGGGAGGACATGTTCTCAGGACTAATGGGCTGCTCCCGAGCCCAGGCAGCCCAGCAGACACAGTGGAGGGAGAACTTGTCACAAATGCACCGAGCAGTCATGGAACGGGAGGAGAGGTGGCGTCAGGAGGACCAGCAGGCTACTGAAAAGCTGCTTGGACTAATGAGGGAGCAAACGGACATGCTCCGGCGCCTTGTGGATGTTCTGCAAGACCGGAGGCAGAAGGACAGAGCCCCGCTGCAGTCTATCTCTAACCGCCCTCCCCCGCCACCAAGTCCCACACCCCCCTCACCCAAAGTACAAAGAAGGAGGGGCGGCAAGGGCCGTTAAAACTTTCAGTCAACCCCTGCAGACTGCTCTAGCACTAGAAGGCTCTCATTCCCCAAAATTTGAAAAGTCCTTTCCTATCCACCTCACAGAAGCCCCCGTGCAAGTTTCACCCCCCACGTTTCATGTGTGGTTCATAATAAAATATTCGTTTCTGTTAATTACTGTTTCCATGATTTTCTTTTGGAGGAGAGTCTGTCTGAAGGGGGGGAAGGGGCTTGGTAATTGGACAGGACAGTCACCTTTAGCAGGGTACAGAGACAGGGTCAGGTCCAGCATCAGGACACATACACAGTGCAGTCACTAGTTACCCTGGTCAGTCTGGGAGGTGGTTTTCATGTTCTGGGGGGGGGGGGTTGCTCTGTGACTTTGTGGCGGGGGAGGGCAGTTCCAGATCTTATGCAGCGGTCCTTATCCTGGATCACAGAGCCACGCAGCAGGGGATCTGTAACCCTCCTCCCCCTGCCAGAAAGTCACATAGCCGACACATACACGCAGTTCCGCCCAGGAGTGCTGGCAGGCTCCGTTGAAACAACCAGTCCACCAGTGCGGAGCCTGTCATTCCTGGAGTTTAGAAGCATCATTTGCATCAGAACACTAAACCCGCCCCCCGCCACAGTCTGCGTCCCCGGTTTAAAACATTCCCACGAAAACAGTAATAAAGACAACGGTGTTCATTAACAAAATAGAACTGATTTTATTTTTTGGGAAGAGGGTGAAGGGGGAATGTAACTGGAGAGGATAGTCAACATGAACTGGGTAAAGAAACGGGGGCAGGTTCAGCTTCTGTGTCCACAAACATAACAGTCAACGGTTACCCTGCTCAGTCTGGAACCTTGCTTTCAAAGCCTCCCGGATGCACAGCGCGTCCCGCTGGGATCTTCTAATCGCCCGGCTGTCTGGCTGGGCGTAATCAGCAGCCAGGCTATTTGCCTCAACCTCCCACCCCGCCATAAAGGTCTCCCCCTTGCTCTCACACAGATTGTGGAGCACACAGCAAGCTGCTATAACAATGGGGATATTGGTTTCGCTGAGATCACAGCGAGTCAGTAAGCTTCTCCATCTCCCTTTGAGACGGCCAAAAGCACACTCCACCACCATTCTGCACTTGCTCAGCCGGTAGTTGAAGAGTTCTTTTTCTGTGTCCAGGGCGCCAGTATAGGGCTTCATGAGCCAGGGCATTAGCGGGTAGGCTGGGTCCCCGAGGATCACTGTAGGCATCTCCACATCCCCGAGAGTTATTTTGTGGTCCGGGAAGTAAATACCTTCCTGCAGCCGTCTAAACAGACCAGAGTTCCTGAACACGCGAGCGTCATGAACCTTGCCCGGCCATCCGACGTTGATGTTGGTAAAACGTCCCCTATGGTCCACCAGTGCTTGCAGCACCATTGAAAAGTAGCCCTTTCTGTTAATGTACTGGCTGGCCTGGTGGTCCGGTCCCAGGATAGGGATGTGAGTCCCATCTATAGCCCCACCGCAGTTTGGGAATCCCATCGCGGCAAAGCCATCTATGATGACCTGCGCGTTTCCCAGGGTCACTACCTTTGAGAGCAGTACCTTAACGATTGCGTTGGCTACTTGCATCACAACAACCCCCACGGTAGATTTGCCCACACCAAAGTGGTTCGCGACTGACCGGTAGCTGTCCGGCGTTGCAAGCTTCCAGAGGGCTATGGCCACTCGCTTCTGGACAGTCAGGGCTGCTCGCATCCGGGTGTCACTGCGCTTCAGGGCAGGGGACAGCAACTCACAAAGTTCGAGGAAAGTCCCCTTCCGCATGCGAAAGTTTCGCAGCCACTGGGATTCATCCCAGACCTGCAGCACTATGCGGTCCCACCAGTCCGTGCTTGTTTCCCGGGCCCAGAATCGCCGTTCAACAATATCCACATGACCCATTGCCACCGTGATGTCCTGGGCGCTGGGTCTCGTGGTTTCTGACAGCTCTGTGCTACTCTCCGACTTCAGGCCCTCACGGCGGTGCCGTAGCCTCCTCGCCTGATTTCTCTGCATCTGCCTCAGGGAAAGGTGTATGATAAGCTGCGAGGCGTTGAGAATGGCCACAACTGCAGCGATGGTCGCAGCGTGATCCATGATCGCAGTGCTGTGGCGTCCGCGCTGTCACTGACCAGAAAAGTGCGCGAACTGATTTCCCGCCGGCGCTTTCAGGGAGGGAGGGAGGGCGTTAGTGACGGACGGATGACGACAGTTCCCAAAAGCACCCTCGACACATTTTTTTACCCAGAAGGCATTGGCGGCTCGACCCATAATTCCAATGGGCAGCGGGGACTGCGGGAACTGTGGGATAGCTGCCCACAGTGCACCTCTTCCAATGTCGACGCTTGCCCCGTTAGTGTGGACTCACAAAGTCGAATTACTGTCCTTAGTGTGGACACACACGTTCGACTTTGCAATATCGATTCCACATATTCGATTTAAGTGAAATCGAACTACCCTCGTAGTGTAGACATACCCTAAGGTGCAAAAGTCTTCATAATGAACAGTTGCTCATAGGAGAATAA
>NW_020686651.1:0-2111 GCF_002925995.2 Terrapene triunguis
GGGAAGTCTGTGGGGAGTCAACAGGAAGTCAAAGGGGCCAAGTGTGGGGACCGGTCCAGTTTGGGGCCCGGCCTGCGACACACGATGCCCTGGGTGGCCCTGCTCAGGTTACCGTCTGGGGAAGGGAGAGCTTTAGGGAAGACAGACGTGTGTGCTTCTAAAATACTTTTGCTCTGAAACTTTTGGTCCCCCCGCTAAACCAAACCCCACTTTGGGTCTAAGCAGAGTTGTGCAAAGAATGGAGGTTTTTCAGCTCACTCACAGGTCAGAAAAATTGGAGAAAAAACACTTTTTTCCCTTTTAACATTTTTTTAAAATATAACTGCATGTCCTCTCCAGCCACTTGAGGGCAAGGGAAAGGGAAAGGGGTGGTGTCTGGCAGTAGAATTACCCTCCTCCCTCCTATGAAATGGTTTATCAATGAACTCCTGACACCAGGCAAATAAACACATCAGCTGCGGTGAGATCTGATGGGTTTGGGGTTAACACTGGCTCAGGACCCAGCAGCTCTGCCTTTGGCTGTCATCTCTGTCCCAGCCTTGAATCTCTCTGTGTCCCACTTCCCCGTCTGTAAAGATCTTGTTATTTCTTTCACCAGACCGCGCCTCACGCTGTGTTTTATTATTTTTTTTTTAATTACAATAGCGCCTAAGGACTCCAACCGAGTTCAAGACGCCATTTAGCTACAGCCAGACTCCAACCTAAAGAGATTTCATTCTGAACAGACAAACGAGGGAGCCTATGCTCTCCATTTTACAGCTGAGGAAACTGAGGCACAGAGCGAGCCAGTGATGCACCGAAGGAGTTGGTGGTGGTTGGTCCTCCCATAGTGAATAAACTGCTCATGTGGCGGAATTCCTTATTGGTGAATAACGCCCCAGCCCGTGGACACCCACCATATAAACACACATCAGCCCACGCTGAGTCCTTCCCTCGCCCGGAGCCGAGGCGAACGAGTCCACCATGGAGAGGACACGGCAGGTCTTGCTCCTTCGGCTCAGTCAGCGGAGGCTTGCGAGCGAGGTTGTGGGTTCAAGCCCCCGCTGAGGAGCTGTCCCAGGTGGTCACCATGGATGGCACAAGGGGCCCCAGGGGAAAATTCCAAATTTCGCCATCCAGCAGAGTTTGCAATTATTTACCCAGAGCTGTGATGCAAAGAGGGGCGTTATCAGCAAGGCCCCCGGGAGGGGGGGGCTATATAGACAAGGCTC
Source organism: Terrapene triunguis (assembly GCF_002925995.2). Taxonomy (NCBI): domain Eukaryota; kingdom Metazoa; phylum Chordata; order Testudines; family Emydidae; genus Terrapene; species Terrapene triunguis. The sequence continues at coordinate 1,212 of NW_020686651.1, forward strand.
TGCCAGCATCACCCAGGGTCTAACGCAAAGAGCAGCAGAGCAGAAAGGCCGGCTCCAGGATGGATTTCAGTGGGACCCTCAGCATCCTCCTGGCGATATGCGTCATGTGCTTGTTACTCCTCTCGACCCGGAAGAAGAAAACCTGGAGCCACCTGCCGCCCGGGCCCACCCCCATCCCGTTCCTGGGGAACATGCTGCAGGTGGAGGTGAAGGAGCTGATAAAGTCTCTGCGGAAGGTGAGTTGTGCCTCGGTTTGCTCGTTATTATGGTTCGAGTGGGCAGGAAAGTTTTCCGTCAGAAACGTGGCTTTTCAGAGTCATAGGAATGGGCGGCCGGACGCGACCTCAGGCGGGCGTCTAGGCCCAGAGCCTCGCAGGCATTTGGGGGCCGAACGCTCGTGGAGTTCAGCGAAACAAAAACCGTTGGTCACTTTGGAAATTTGTCTCAAAAACGGAATTCTCTTTGTCACGCAGCTTGAATTATTATTAGTATCACAGGAGAACCTGGGAGCCTAGACTCTGAGAATGCCCCACCCCACTCCACCCACTAGACCCCACTCCCCTCCCAGAGCCGGGGAGAGAACCCAGGAGTCCTGACTCCCAGCCCCCCTGCTCTAACCACCAGACCCCACTCCCCTCCCAGAGCTGGGGATAGAACCCAGGAGTCCTGGCTCCCAGCCCCCCCGCTCTAACCACTAGCCCCCACTCAGAGCCGGGGATAAAACCCAGGAGTCCTGACTCCCAGCCCCCCCTGCTCTAACCACCAGACCTCACTCCCCTCCCAGAACTGGGGACAGAACCCAGGAGTCCTGGCTCCCAGCCCCCCCTGCTCTAACCACCAGACCTCACTCCCCTCCCAGAGCCGGGGAGAGAACCCAGGAGTCCTGACTCCCAGCCCCCC
>NW_020686652.1:0-5492 GCF_002925995.2 Terrapene triunguis
GGGTTCATGGAGGACAGGTCCATCAATGGCTGTTAGCCGGGATGGGCAGGGATGGTGTCCCTAGCCTCTGTCTGTCAGAAGCTGGGAATTGGGCAACAGGGGATGGGTCACTGGATGATTCCTGTCTGTTCATTCCCTCTGGGGCACCTGGCACTGGCCACTGTTGGCAGACAGGACACTGGGCTAGATGGACCTTTGGTCTGACCCAGTCTGGCCGTCCTTATCGTCTAATGTACTTCTCACATGCTCAGTAACATCTGCAAATTGCTGCCCTCACGCGCCATCAGAATCTGCTCCCTGCAATCAAAGGCAGGGAATATCCCCCTGAAGGGGAGAAATTGGAGGGAAGGGATGGGCAGAGGGACAAATCTGGGACAAGCTCAGGGGTTCAGACTGGGATGGGGGGTGGTCTGCCCTGCCAGGTAGGTGCAGAAGGGAAAACCCCCAGATAGAGGGAGGCAGAGGGGATAAAAGTTACGACGGGTGGGGGGAGCCGTCAGCAGCAGTTCCAAACTAGGGTGTGGTGGAGGGTAGAAGGACTTGTGTTCCTCACTGGATGGTCCATCTCAGCACCCCCTCCCCAGGGCTGTGGTGTTAAAGGCTCTGGGTGGCCCAGTGCCAAGGTACCACAGCTCTGCTCTAGCTGTAATGGTGACTGAGCTGCCGAAGGAGACTTGATTCAGGGAAATAGTTTACACCCTCCCCCCCACCCCTCTGGGCTCTGCTGGCATCAGCTCCTGAGCCAGAGACTGCAGGTGATACGAGAGATCTGGGGTAAGTGCTGGGCCCAGGCTGGAAAGTGACTCTGCAGAAATGGCTCCTGCTCACTCCATCTCTGCCCCCGAGTGTCTGCGCGGCGCAGAGCTGCTGCCCCAGCGCCCCCAGGTTCACCCCCGTTAGCAGTGGCTCTAGCTATTGGCGAGGAAACACCCACGGGAATGCAGGACAGTGACCAGCTCTTTGTGCAGGAGGGAGAGGGGAGAGACTGGACGGGGCAGCTGGAGCAATCAGTGGGGAGGGAGGTTCTGGGCACCCAGCCTTGCCCAGCTCCATTCCCTGCAACCCCCCGGGGCAGTGACTTTCCTGGGAGAGGCAGAGAGAGGAAAAGCCAGTTCCTGCCTCTGCCTCTTCCCTGCGCTGCTGAGGGAATGGGCTGTTCTGGGGACAGTGTCGGGGGATCCCCCAAAGCGGCTCCTTTGATTCTGCTCTTTTCTGGCGTTTGGCTCAGAGACTCTTTTCCTGGGATAGTGTAATAGCGTCTGGTGTGTTTAGTCCCGGGGGAGAGGTCGGGTCTGTGCTGTAATAGCGTCACTGAGGCTTCTCCCAGCATGGCAGAGTCTAGAGTGTCTGTCTACAGGGACAGAGCCTGGGGGAATCGGGGTGTGAAATGGACTAATACTCATTCAGAAACCTCCCGAATTTCCCTTCTCGCCCTGACAGGCTGCAGAATAACAACCCGTTTTGCTCCAGACCGTCCCATCTTCCTAGGGGCTGGGGCAGGGAAATGGCTGTGGTGGATCCAGCTCAGGTAGGGGATTTTGGGGGAGCTGCTGGGGAGGGTTGTTGTAGAGGGGGAGGGTCAGGAAACACTCAAGCTGAGGTTTGGGGGGACAGGGACTGATAAACCTGCTGGGACATGCTCAGCCTAGGGCCTGGTTTATGAACAGACCCATTGGGAGCGTGTGAACATTCCCCCATTTCTGAAACTGGAAACAACCCCCTGGACAGGGCTGGGAAAACAGAGCAGAGCACTGGAGCCTGAACCCCCCCCAGGCAGAGACTGCAGTGAATACAGAGGGGAGGTGCTGGGATTCCTGTCCCTGTTCTCTGCCCAGAGCTCTGCCTCCCACATCACCCTGTGCCTAGTAGGTGGGTGGGAAATAAGAAGACCCTGCCCTCCTCTGTCTGCTGGGAGGGACAAGGAGCGCTACAGGCTGAGCTAGCCAGGCTTGTTGAAAGCCTTTACACCTCCCCCACAAGGGCAAGGAGGCAGGCAGGCAAAAGAGAGGCCAAAAAAAAAAGTCCCAGGTACCCTTCCTCTTTTTCTCCACGGCCACTGCCTACCAGCAAGATTCCTTTTCCTCGACCTCCCTCCTGTGCCGTGGGGCCACTAAATCGCACCTATACAGCCAGCTGCATCCCAATCCCCCATGCTGAAGCCTCCCTGCCAAAGTCCTGCACCTGGCGCCACATCTCGCTGGGAACTCGACTGCTTGTGCCCAGAGAGTCTCTGTGCCTCAGTAGATGACCCGAGAAACAGTGTCCATCCACCTTTTCTAACGAAGGCTTTGGAGAGGCTTTTCCCCTGTGGCCTAAGGGTGAAGGCAGCTGACTTTAGATCAGGCAATTGAGGGTTCAAGTCCCTTCATGGTTGTGCTTGCTTAGTTTTCCCTTTGTGCAGAAATTCCTGCTTTCTTCAGGCCTGGAACCTCTTCTTGGCCGCTCAGGCCCATGCTCTAGTTTCAGCTAGAGCCCCAGGACGGAATTGAGGCGTAGGGCATCACAAAGGCTAGAGCGTGAGCCTTAGTTGCTTCCAGGCTAGCCTTTGCCATTCCTGACTTGCCAAAGAAAATGGGCGGATGCCCAGGCTAGTGTGCAGAGCAGTTTCCCTCTTCCAAATGTGTGCCTGTCCCTCTGCTTGAGGGTGCTACTAAATAGCACCTTTGGAGCCCGGCTGTTTCTCTGCTTCTCACCAGCTGGGGAAAAGCCTCTTGGGGGAAAATCTCCTGCCCTACTGTGAAATGAGCAACCTTGGAGCGGGAATGGTAAGAGGCCCCAGCAGGTGGGCTGGCCCTGCTCTCCTACCGTCTTCTGATGTTGGCCACAGAGCATCAGCAGCTGCCCCCCATGCTGGTCTGCGGATGGCCTTTCAGTGGGTGTCTGGTGTGCCAGGGAGCAGGCTGGCTGGTGTCTTTGTGGCTGTTTGCAGCTCACGCGCAGGCACGGTCCTCCCCTCCTCTTGCCCCACCCTCGGTTGCTCTGTGGCTTTTAAGCCTTCCCTTGGAGCTGTCAGCACCAGCCGCCTCTGCTCTAGGAGCCCAGAGGAGGGAAGTGTGCTGGGCTCCAGCCTGGGGCTCTTCCTCCCTCCTGCCTATCAACCCTGGGCCTGGGCCTCCTTTCGTTACGCGCCATGTGGGCAAGAGTCAAAGCGCGGCAGCAAGTGCAAGGGCCAAGCTTGTGGGCATCTGGTGAAGCTGCGAGAATCGCAACCCTCAGGACTGCAGCATCTCTAGCCAGGGTGTCAAGTTCTAGGGCCCGGCCCATTGCGGCCATTCCATCAAACCAGCCAGAGCGAGGACCTGGCACCAGTGGGCGCTAGTCACCCGGCAGGAGGGGAAAGACTTGCTCTTGCACAACTCAATAGAAGGAAGCAGAGCTCCCAGGGCTTGGCCACAAGCCAACAGGGTACCCGGTGGTCCCAGGGAGAGTTGAAGTGAGATGGTAGGAGTCAGACTCCTGCATGCTGACCATTACACCAGGGGAGGGTGGGGAGCAGCTGTGTCCGGTGCAGGGCATTTGGATTCCGGGGGCTGCGGCAGGGACGGTGGTGCCTGGGCTGCTGCTGCCCCCAGCCAGGTCTGTACTGGGGAGAGAGCTGCATTAATTAATATGGAAATATACCTATTTCACAGAGCTGGAAGGGACCTTGAAAGGTCATCGAGTCCAGTCCCCTGCCTTCACAGCAGGACCAAGTACCGTTCCTGACAGATTTTTGCCCCAGATCCCTAAATGGCCCCCTCAAGGATTGAACTCATAACCCTGTGTTATGCAGGGGGTCAGACTAGATGATCAGGGCTGGCCTTAGAGCCTTTGAAACTATGAATTTATGAACCTAAAGATGGCTGTAACTACTAGTGTGAAGGTTGCTGCTCCTCTCCAAGAGGAGATGCTTTGTCTGAAGTTTCCTTGGGGAGAGGCACCAGGATCCCTGTTCCCTCTTTCTCATAACCTTCCTTGGACAGAGCACATCACAGGTTCTCCCCTTTTGTTCTCTAACAGGAAACCTCCATCCACCAGATCTGTAATTCTTCTCATCCTCACACAGTCGCTGGCTACATTTCCTAGCCTGACTCTCACCCCATGGATCTCACGCCTCCTCTGCCATTGGGCAGACATGGAAACAGCAAAGGTCAGTTTCTATTTTCTTTGGTCATTGCCTGGGTCTAGTTGCAAAACTGCTTCATTATTAACCCCACTCCTTTGTGCACAGAATGTTGGGACTCTGGGAACAGATGGGGCCAAGCTGAAAACCAATAAACCTCTGTTCCCAGAGAACCCAGGAAAAGGAACAAAAGATTGTCATCGAGCAGGTTTGAGGGTCTGGAAGGATGGATTTGCAGCTCCAAATATGTTGACTTATTCTCAACTATTTCAATATCTGGAATTTATTAGCATGGGGAAAATAATCAGTAAACTTTAAATGAAGAATTTCCCATACTATTTATAACATCAAGTCAGAAGTTGGGCCACCAACACAATAACAAAGAAATCACACCGAGTCCCATGACCAATGTAGGCTACAGTTTATTTAAACCCCTTTCCTGGAAAGGAATTGTAGGGGGGAATTTACACATCTATTGTATATAGCCCAATGGGGGTATAGTAGAATTTGTAGAGAGTTTTGAAGTCTATCTCCATGAGATTATTTCTGAGAGAACTGCCAAGATGACAGCCAGGGGATGGGAGTGGAGCTGTATCACTTTCAATAGCTTAAGATTTCTTTCTTCTGCATTATTTGATCTCATTTATGTGTGTTTCAATCATGTAAACAGATAGATATTGTCTCAATACACATACATTAGCCAATCATTACATGAGACAAAAGGTTTAGATTCACAACTCGAAGGCAATGAGTGAATTAGAACATAACATAACATAAGAACGGCCGTACCGGGTCAGACCAAAGGTCCATCTAGTCCAGTATCCTGTCTACCGACAGTGGCCAATGCCAGGTGCCCCAGAGGGAGTGAACCTTACAGGCAATGATCAAGTGATCTCTCTCCTGCCATCCATCTCCACCCTCTGACAAACAGAGGCTAGGGACACCATTCCTTACCCATCCTGGCTAATAGCCATTAATGGACTTAACCACCATGAATTGATCCAGTTCTCTTTTAAACGCTGTTATAGTCCTAGCCTTCACAACCTCCTCAAGTAAGGAGTTCCACAAGTTGACTGTGCGCTGCGTGAAGAAGAATTTCCTTTTATTTGTTTTAAACCTGCTGCCTATTAATTTCATTTGGTGACCCCTAGTTCTTGTATTATGGGAATAAGTAAATAACTTTTCCTTATCCACTTTCTCCACATCACTCATGATTTTATATACCTCTATCATATCCCCCCTTAGTCTCCTCTTTTCCAAGCTGAAGAGTCTTTAATCTCTCCTCATATGGGACCCGTTCCAAACCCCTAATCATTTTAGTTGCCCTTCTCTGAACCTTTTCCAGTGCCAGTATATCTTTTTTGAGATGAGGAGACCACATCTGTACGCA
>NW_020686653.1:0-1501 GCF_002925995.2 Terrapene triunguis
CATGATTTCTCTGTCTTAGGCTCTTCTCAATTTAGTCCCAAGTATTTTAAAAAAATTTCACAATGTCCGTTACTACATGATTCCCAGGCCCAAGACGCTCCACTCCAAAGTCTCAGTGCACCTACGCGAAAATCCGGTCAATGTGGCCGGGGATCGACGAGAAATCCTCGTAGGAGAACTCCTCGTAGGTCTCGTGGAGGTAGAGCTCAAGCCTGTTGATCAGGTTCCGGGGTAGGGCGATCTTAGTGGGCCCTCCGTGGTAGCAGACATGCCCCCTCCACGCCACAATCAAGTACTCCGGGATCATGGCCCGACATAGCATGGCGGCATACGGCCCCGGTTTCTGCATGCTTTCCCGCAGCATGCGTTCTCTCTGGGTGTCCGGGATCCTCAGGAGGGTGATGTCGCTCATGACGCCCTGCTTTGAATTAGGGAGGGGAATGTTAGTATTGGGACTGCTTTACAGCCACGCGGTGGAGGGAGAGGGGCAGCATACAGGGATCTTTCCCTGGGACAGCCGCGAGGGGGTGGGACAGGGGCAGAGTTGATGCTGTCCTGATTGCTGGCAGCAGAGACTGGCATTGCTTTCAATGTGAAAGGAGGCCAGTGCTACTGCTGGAGTTTTAAGCAGCCACAAGTCTGCGGCTTACCATTATTGCCCGCTCCAGAAGTTCAGGTCTCCAGCCACAGTTCTCTGAACACTCCAAGACCTCCGCAAGTCCACAGGCACTGAAGGCGACGGCCGAAAATTCGACCTTGTCCTGAGTGCGCATGTGAGAGGTTCAGTGCATGGTCTTGTTCACAGAGAAAGACTAGGTTCTTTGTATACAATTTCATTTATCTGTCTCAGGAATTCACTCCCTTTTTACAATTCACACAGACACATCTGCGACTGTCTCCCAACCCAGCCTGTCAGCACACTCCCAGAGGCTAGCGCAGATTAGGCGGAGGAAGAAGAAGACGCGTGAAGACATGTTCTCAGAACTAATGGGCTGCTCCTGAGCCCAGGCAGCCCAGCAGACACAGTGGAGGGAGAACTTGTCACAAATGCACCGAGCAGTCATGGAACGGGAGGAGAGGTGGCGTCAGGAGGACCAACAGGCTACTGAAAAGCTGCTTGGACTAATGAGGGAGCAAACGGACACGCTCCGGCGCCTTGTGGATGTTCTGCAAGACCGGAGGCAGGAGGACAGAGCCCCGCTGCAGTCTATCTGTAACCGCCCTCACCCGCCACCAAGTCCCACACCACCCTCACCCAAACTCCAAAGAAGGAGGGGCGGCAAGGGCCGTTAAAACTTTCAGTCAACCCCTGCAGACTGCTCTAGCACTAGAAGGCTGACATTCCCCAAAATTTCATAAGTCCTTTCCCACCCACCTCACAGAAGCCCCCGTCCAAGTTTCACACCCCACGTTTCATGTCTGGTTCGCAATAAAATGTTTGTTTCTCTCCATTACTGTTTCAGTCAGGTTCTTTTGAGGGAGAGTCTGTCTGGAGGGGGGC
>NW_020686654.1:0-1200 GCF_002925995.2 Terrapene triunguis
CTCAGAGAGCCTTCTACAGGGATGTCATGCAGGAGAACTATGAGAATGTGACCTCGCTGGGTAAGGATTCCCATCCCCTCAGTTATTAGATGCTGTGGGGTCTCTAAAGAAGCTAAGTAGTAATAACTTTATACCTTTACAAGTTTTGACAAGTTTCCTTGCCCCCCCCTTTTTTTTGCCTTATCTCCCACCCACTACTATAATTTTTGGACATGTGCCTTTTTGGTGTTATCGGTTGTCACGGAGTGTGGGGGGACTCAGGGCCCTGCACCCCCGGCTTCCTGCGATTCACCATGACTCTCAGCCAGCCAGTAAAGCAGAAGGTTTATTTAGACAACAGGAATACAGTCCAAGACAGGTCTTGCAGGCGCAGACAACAGGACCCCCCCAGTTAGGTCCATCTTGGGGTCCCCGGGCACCCTAGCCCCCCTGGGAGGTCAGAGCCCCGTCTGCCTCCCAGCCATGGTCACTAGCCAGCTCCTCAAACTCTGCCTTCAGCGACCCCTCCCACAGCCTTTGTTCAGTTTCCCGGGCAAAGGTGTCACCTGGCCCCAGCCCACTCCTGGGTTCTCATGTTACAGGCTCAGGTATTCTCCGTAGGTCAGTCTCCCATCCCCCCATGCAGACCATCCTACCCACACTCCCCTGTCAGCATTCACAGACCACAGTAAGAACAGTCCCAGTTCGTCACATCGGTCATTTTAAAATTGCATTTAATGTATCGTTATTGGATACATTACTATCTCCATTAATAACTGTAGCTTTCATGCCTTTTCCTCATTTTAAGAGGAAAATATGCTGCCTGTAGAATTCTAAATTAAGTAAATAGTGTAGGACTCCTGCATGGCTTGTGTGACAGTCAGATGAGCTCCTCTTTTGATAGGAGAGCGTATAATGTTGCCATTCAGGACCCCACAGGTAAAGGGAGAAGAGAGCTGTGGGAGGGGAGGAGAAGGGGGGGGTAGATAATTCTGGGGTGCCAGGACATGGGGAGGGTGTGTATAGGATTAGAGCTAAGAAGCAGCAGGGAGGGATGAGGTAGTGAGAGACGAGGAGGGAACACGAGAAGTTCCCAAGGTGCCGGGAGGTGGTGCCGGCTGAGAGTAATGGGACGAAGGGGAGGGGAGTGTGTAGGAAGGGCACCCAGGAAGTGGGCTGGGTGGGTCAGTGGGAGGGAGGAGAGGTTTGGGGATCTAGAGC
>NW_020686655.1:0-3472 GCF_002925995.2 Terrapene triunguis
CTAGTAGTAGTGGCACACAGTTCTCTGACATGCAGGTTTATAAAATTGTAGTTAATATACAGTTTAGAGCATAGCAGTTTTAAACCTCTGCATGTTCAGACCAACTGAGCTGAAAATTGTGATCTATAGTATTCAAAACTATTAAGATGTGGGCTGAAATAAAATCAGCATGAATTGCTCAACAATATCAATGGAATCAGCATTGCGCTGCTATATATTGTAAAACATTACAGTGAAATCTTGCAAGTATTACATTGCACGCCGCCTTGCCCAAGTGGTAACTAAGCATAATATCTTCCTGTTTCAACATTCTTAACTTGTATCCCATAGCTCCTAAAAATTGTTTTTTTTTTCAAACACTGAATACTGCTAAGTTATGAGTTTTAACAGGTTTTTTTTTCTTTTAAACCACAGCACTGAATGTTATTCTAAAATTGTTTTCCAAATATTCTTAAACTCCCAGTTTATCCCCCGCTGATGTTCACTGTGAAATGTATTGCAGGTCTAATAATAATATTTGGCACTTTTGTAATTCACTGTCCAACATGTGTTTTGTGCCCTCCTCTGGTGGATTTTTAGAGGATAACTGTATAGCTACCAGCTAAGGGAGTTATATCTTGAACTCAAGTAGTAGAAGCTCATGCTTTTAAGTCTGGATGGCTCGGGTTCAATCTCTGGTGACTAGCTATGATGGAGGGTGCTACACTTATAATCCCTTTAATCAAAGGTTCTGAATATGCTTTGTTGTAGGCAGAGCTAGCCTATAGTTAAGCAACCGAAAATTTAGAATGGGAAGTGTTGAAATGTTGGGAAGCCTTAAATTTTGCCAGTCTGGAACGAACATCCCATCTGAGGGATGGGGGCGGGGAGAGAGGAGAGTGAGACAGGACCAGGAAACTGGGACAAGGAATCCAGAGCGGTAGTGGGGGGCAGTTGAAATCAGATGAGGAGCTGGGGCGGGTTAGACAGCAATATGATAAACATAGACTGGAGGGGACGGGGAAGAAGGGTCTTTGACTACTAGAGACCACTCCGTTCAGGAGCCTGGAATAGACCCAGGATTCCTGAGTTTCACAGTTCCTCTTCTGTCAGCAGATATCTGTGAAACCCAGTGGCAAAAAAAGTGTCTCATCCCCCTATAGAGCTGATCTATCACATATAGGATGACAACCTACTGCCTCTGCCATCACTTATTCCATTAGCTCAAGTGGCAGAAGTCTGTGCAGTGGATCTAAAGGTTCATTGGCAGGGTTGGAGCCATGCGAGTTTCACGGTGATTCCACATGCCAGAATTTCTGGAGCAGTTCAGTTTTGATTTTTACAAAAAAACCTGGGGAAATGCATACAGAAATAGGGTGACCAGATGCCTAAATAGGGGAATCTCAAGCAGGAGTAGAGAGGTTATTTTATCTCTGTATTTGGCACTGGTGCAACCACGGCTGGAATCCTGTGTCCAGTTCTGGTGTGCACAATTTAAGAAGGATATTGATAAATTGGAGAGTGTTCAGAGAAGAGTCACAAGACTGATTAAAGGATTATAAAACATGCCTTATAGTGATCGACTCAAGGACCTCAATCTATTTAGCTTAACAAAAAGAAGGTTAAAAAGTGACTTGGTTATAGACTGTAAGTATCTACATGGGGAACAAATAGTTAATAATGGGCACTTCAGTCTAGCAGAGAAAGGTAGAGCATGAGCCAACGGTTGGAAGTTGCAGCTAGACAAATTCAGACTGGATATAAGGCATACCTTTTCAATGGTGAGAGTAATTAACGATTAACAATATACTAAGGGTTATGGTGTTTTTCTAAAAGCTTTTTCTAAAAGCTATCCTCTAGGAACTATTTTGGGAAAGTTCTATGTCTGTGCTATACAGGCAGTGAGACCAGGTGATCACCGGATCCCTTCCGGCTTTATAATCTCAGAACTAGGTACATCAATTCACATGCAAAATTCTCACTGAATTCAATAGGTGTCCTTGCCCTGTGGCTTGTGGTGCGGGCTGCAGCAGGGGCCGTACAACCCCTCTCGCAGCTTCCTAGGGACCCCTCTCACAGCTTCCTAGGGCCCCCTCTCATGGCTGTGTGCACCTGTGTCTGTCATTGTTGTCCTCTCCCCTCCCCACGCCCCGCTCGCCCAATGTTTCCTGATATTTCACTCTTGTAATCTGGTCACCCTAATTATAGGTGTTAAACTGCTTAATCATGGTTTTTCACTTTGAAATTCTTTTTAATTTACTTCCCTGCCACTGAGTCACAGCTCCTGTCTCCTAGTGTGCTCTGTGAACGTTTCCATTTTTAACTTCATCTGATTTACCTATTCAGTGACAGTATTGTTTGCTACTTTCCCCTCCTGTGCACTTACTTGTCCCATTCTGACAGGCACCAATCTAGGTTTAGGTTTTACCGGAACCTGGCTTTTATCATAGGGTATGTCTACACTACGAGAGAGAGGGATGCCAGGGTAGGTCGGGAGACAGTCGCAGCTGTGGGATGGGAAAAAGGGAGTGAATTCCTCAAAAAGATAATTTTTTGTGAACAATGAACATAGTCTTTCTCTGTGAACAGGACCATGCACAGCACCTATCACATGCGTACTCAGGACAAGGTCGAATTTTCGGCCTTCGCAATCAGTGCCTGGGGTCTTGCAGTGGAGATCAGACAAGCGGGGCAGGACAGCGGAATTCGGGTAGCAGGCTGACATGGTAAGCCGTAGACTTTTGGCTGCTTAAAACTTAAATTATAGCAGTGCCCTCCTTTCACGTTCAAAGCAATGCCCCTAGCGTTGGCCAGTTCCTGCTGCCGGCAATCCGGCAAGCATGAACTCAGCCTCTGTCCCACTCCCTCGCGGCTGTCCCCGGGAAAGATCCCTGTATGCTGCCCCTCTCCCGCCTCCACCGTGTGGCTGTAAACCGCCGGTTAGAGTTCTGTAAAGGAACAGGCAAGCAGTCCCAATAGTAACATTCCCCTAATTCTAAGCAGGTCACCATGAGCGACATGACTCTGCTGAGGATTTCTGACACAGAGAAAGTCCGCATGCTGCGTGAAAGCCTCTAAAAACCAGGGCCGTATGCCGCCATGCTCTGCAAGGCAATGATACCAGAGTAATTGATGGTAGCCTGGCGCGGAAAAGTTTCCTACGACGGAGGACACAATAAGGCCGCTCTCCCCAGGAACCTCATGCAAAGGCTTTCCAATTACCTCCAGGAGAGCTTCGTGGAGATGTCCCATGAGGATTTCAGCTCTATCCCCGGACATATAGACCTTATTTTCCAGTAGCTGCACTGGCAAGGACTGAAAAGTAGAGCGCCTAGGGCAAACTAATCATGATAAACCGGACATTGTTAGATTCTTTTGCAGTAGTTGCACTGCCAAGGACTTAAACGTTAAGCGCCTAGGGCAAACCAATCATGAAAAACTCATTTTTAATGTTCCTGTTCTGTTCAAAATAAATGTTTACATGTTTACAACA
>NW_020686656.1:0-1158 GCF_002925995.2 Terrapene triunguis
TGGTAGTGATTTTAAGTGAGTTTTAAGTGTGGTGGCTGGAGAACAGACAAAGTGGTTACTGGTTTGTTATTTTCTGTTTGCTTATTTCAGGAAAGGGAAGTAGAGACAGAAAAGGAAGCAAAATAAGTAAGAATGAAGATGAAAAGAAGCTAAAACTACACAAGTTTCAAATTGCCCAGAAAGACTGAACAATGGGTGCTGGGAATGTCTCTGTTAACTAAGAAGCCCCTGAGCTGAGTGCATCTCAGTTTCAGTGAACTGCAGATGGGTGTGGCCCAACCTCTGTCTGTGCTGAAGCTGACTGGAGTGTCTAACCTAGCAAGACAGGAGTGGAGAGGTGCCTGTTCTGGCAGGAGAGTGTTCTCTGTGGCATCCCAGCTCATCAAGTGATGGTCTCAAGGGAAGACAAATGGAAATTGATGTACAATTTGCCTGGGAAAGGAAAAGGCTGCCCACCAGCCTGGACTTAAGAGACAAAGCAAGTAAGACCCAGAAGCATGACCTGGCTGTAATGGAGTGGAAGAGGTGCACAGAGACATGTATCCTGGAGCTGGAAGTTGGGGTCCTGGTGACTGCTGCGGTGGGAACAAACCCCAAGGACTCTAGCTGGAAGCAAACCCAACCTGAGTGAAAGGGGGGGATTTTGCTGGCCAGCGAAAGGTCTCTCATAGCTTGGAGCTGTGAGCCTACAGCTGGATCAGGGTCTCTTTCCCTTTTGGGGGACACAGGAGTGTCTGCCCCATAGGGGAGCCCAAAACCGAATTTTAGGTATACTGCCTCCGCCATGGTCAGTGTCCAAGTCTCTGGCAGTAAGTTCAGGAGGAGGGCCACTGTGACGGGTTGGATCACAGAAACCCCCTTGGGAGCTGCCACCCGATGTGCCAAGACTACCCCTGCTTCTGTTTTCCCTGCCAGCTCAGGACTCCAGCACCCTGTCTTGCTGAATTAGACACTCCAGTCCCCTTCAACACAGACCCAGGGTCTGAATCACTTGTCCCAAAGCTGCAAGTTTACCTAAAAACAGCGCACAGGAGTGTGCTTGTCTTTAGCACTCAGATGCCCAACTCCCAATGGGGTCTAAACCCAGATAAATCCGTTTTACCCTGCAAACAGCTTATGCAGGGCAAACTCATAAATTGTTCGCCCTCTATAACACTG
>NW_020686657.1:0-5265 GCF_002925995.2 Terrapene triunguis
CATTGTAAACTATTTCCTGGCAAGGTTTTAGGATGCCTTTTCAGTCAGAAGTGTCAAATAAAAAAACATTTTGGGCAAATTCACTCTTATGTAAGCAGGTGTAACTGCCAATTGCAAGGGTGTTGAACCCACTTATAACCTTTTGGCCCCTTTCATACTGTTTTGGAAATGACAGATGGAAATACCCAGTACACAGGAAATCCATGGAGTGGGGACATATAAAATACGTAGCAACTTACTACAGCTAACAATTTATTTTATAAAGTTACATCAGCTACCTAAATATAATTTGCTTCTACAGTTATGTGGCTGTTTCTCTATACACATGGTGACATTCAACTACGCCATATTTATGTATTCATTTATTTAAAACAGAATTTTTACAAATGATTTGGAATTATCAAGTTATGCACACAGTTTATGTAATCATGTTATCAAATTACTGTCCCATTCCCCAATTCCCTCTATAGCTTGTTCCATGAACTTGTTACACCTTGTTTCAAATTTGGGGGTGAGCTCTTCAGGACAGGAACAGTGTTTTCCTGTGGGCTTGTACAATACCCAGCACAATGGGGGACACCATCCTGTTTGGGGGCTCCAAATGCTATTGCAATGCTAATATGCTTATAAAGTTCAGGGAAATGCATTAAAGATGAATGATTTGGAAGATCTCTGCCTATTATTGACTCAACCCTGCAAGATTCTGAGTGCCTGCTGCATGACACGTGCACCCTGAACTCCCACTGAAGTTATTGGGATATGAGGAGACTCAATGCCTTGCAGGATTGCTACAAGAACAAGAGACTTCTTTTTAAGAAATCAGTGGTTTTACATATGATAGGTATGGCTGTGGACACGGTTTCTGCAACCTCATCCTAGCCAAATAAGTGGCCTGATCCCAAGAGATGATGACCATCCAAAATTCCCACTAATGTCAGCAGATGTTGTGGAGCTCAGCATCTCTCAGGGGCAGGCTCACAATGAGCCTTTTACCCATGTAAGGTTCCCTACTTCAGCACTTTCCGTACCATGTACCTTATCTGGCTGTCAAAATCAGAACAGGTGCCTAGTCTGTTCTCCACAGAAGTCTGACTTTCTTAGCATCATAAGTGTGATGTCTCTTAATTTTTCTTAGCTCTGCCAAACAATTTTGATGGCCCTTTTTGTCTTTCTGAAATATCCATTAGTAGATCACAGTTTCCTTGAACTTCTTCTTCATAGTGGATGAATATTATTTCAATATTTTTATTATTCTTTGAATTGATTTTGAATTTTCTGAATTTGAGGCTAGTTGTGCTAATTGTGGTAGGTCATAAGACACAGGTAATTGTTTTTGTTCTCCAAGTGGATAAGTGCACAAGCACTTCTGAAACGGGCTTCAAAATTCACTTTCTACAGACATGAGTTCTGTGACACTGAATCACTCAAATGTTTGCAGAAAATTAACACAAAGGGTGTGAAAATGACTGAAACAAATTCACTTAAAAATCTGAACAGATATTCATAGAATTTTATGCATTATTCACCAAGCTCCAGCAACTGGTATTAAGGAAAAAATAATATTTGGGTGGAACTGCAGTACCAGTGGCTTAGAATTATTCATGCCAAATTAAATATCCAAATTCTAATCATCACTATTACAGTTACCAGATTTATATTGCTCAGCAATATGATACATTTGACAGGTAAATATTGCAACACTTTGATGCAGTAGCTGAAACATTCCATGTTTAGTTTCTTATGGGAGCAAAAGGCCTTTATAATGTTGCCTTTTGAAGTGACATGTCACAACCAAGAAGCATGCCTATGACATGCCGTTCACTTCACTGAGATGCCTGCCACATGCCATTAAAGGCTGCTACCCCCTCTTGCATTCTGTATAATTAAATTCCATTCTGTTGCATTAGTTTGCACATGGTGTTCTGAAAGAGTTACTTAGAATGAGAATCATCATCAATATTACATGTCTCCAATGTTTTTTAACCCAAGTTGTTATTATTTATTTATTGAGTGTTTGGTACTTCACAAAAAATGAGAAGAGAATGTTCCCAACTAGCTCAGTTTACAGTCTAGTTCAGAGACACACAAAACACATAATACAAGTTGTTTGCTAATTTTTCTTAATAAATTTAAAGCCTTAAAAAAAAAAACTCAGTGTGTGTGAGGAGATATAACTGAACTGAGGCTTATGTGCTGGATAATAATTTCATGGATGAATTAATTCAACTTAAAACTCAGTGGAAATACTCTGATGTACAGTGAACCAGATCAAGAGGGATTGAAAAAATGTTAAAAGAAGGAAACATTCCTATCTGGTAATGCTAGAGGTAGTATGCTTAGATACTACATTGGCAGGCACCAGTTTTCTATCACATGCAATATTATGCTTGTCTGCATAAAAATATAAAGTATAAATAGACCATAGAGAGCAATCACTAACTTTTCTACAGACAATTAGGAGAGGAGAGTTATATATACTGTGACTAGCTGACAAGATTCTCCTGTAGCCACCCACTGGTGGCAAGTGTTGGAACCCTGCAACAGAAAACCAAAGACAAACTGCAAGAATTTGAACTCATGGAGTTTTGCCCTCCTGAGAGAACGTCTGGCCCTGTATCTGGAAATAAACAAGTTTCATTATAATCCTTTAAACTTTAGTCCATTACAATGGACAGGAGAGGAACTAATGCCAAACAAACAAATTATTGTGACAATAAATAGACTATACCAGGTAACTTATTGTGTCTGGTTTTTTAAAGGTTAAACTAAAATTTTTTCCCCCTCCCAAATCCCACCTTAAAACAAAATATACAAAAAGTTTTACTTCAATAATTTATTTTTAAAAAGGCTTATGAATGATAAAAGAAAAAAAAAGCCACCTGACATAACATTAGTAATGTATATTGTTATTTGGATTCAAGAATATAATCACGATGCCTTGATCCAGTAGAAACCAAAGACACACCCTGAAAAGTAAAAAAAAATTCTGCAGGGTGTAGGCTACCACATTCCCATGACATAGTCATGTGGAAGTTAAAGCTAACACAGTCTCATTTGAAGGTATCTGAAAAACAAGGTGTTACCAGGACAACATGAGAATGGAGAAAAGGATAGAGGAGGAAAAAGGAGAAAATAAGTAATTGTAGAAGATGTATGGTTTTTATCTGACTGAATCTGTAGAGCTATAAAACAGCTCAAAGACTTAGCCATATCTTATTAGGGTATGTCTACACTACGGGATTAATCCGAATTTAGATAATTCGAATTTGGGAAACAGGTTGTATAAATTCGATTGTGCGCGGCCACACTAAGCACCTTAATTCGGTTTTTAACCACATTAATTCGGTGGTGTGCGGCCACACTACCCCATTAATTTAAACACAGTAATTCGGTGGTGTGCGGCCACACTAACCCTAATTCGAATTAACAAAATCGATTTAGGCGCTACTCCGCTCGTCGAGGTGGAGTACAGAAATCGATTTTAAGTGCCCTTTAATTCGAATTAACTGGCTCTGTAGTGTGGACGGGTGAAGGGTTAATTCGGATTAACGCAGCTAAATCCGAATTAAAGTCGTAGTGTAGACCAGGCCTAACCATATATACCAAACTGGAAGGAGAGAGAAATCTGCCACCTCGGGTATTTGAGACAGTCTATTCCAAATAGCATTTTAAAAACATTTCAGAGTGCCTCCTCTTGGCATAAATCAGTATGATTCTGAGAGCCAAATCCACAGCTGGTGTAAATCAGTGACATCAGTGGAGCTGCACCAGCTTACATCAGCAGAGAATCTGGCTCTCATAGTCTAAGAAACTACTTTCATATCTTAGCAAATCCTTTTCACTGGTTCTGAAGTCTAAAAATTTCTTATTGCTTTATTCTGGGGATTCATTTTACAGATGACTGATAAGTTGAATGGCATTCATGCTGATACCAAAAATTATGCCATTTTCAAAACCTGAAAACATGATTGTAAAAGAGCAAAGGCCAGAATAGACAGCAGAATTTATCAAAAGCTAAATCTTTCTGTGATAACATTTTTAAATATTTGTTTGGTGATAATCTTTACTATCAGAGTAAACATTTAGTGATGGCAACACGCTTGCTGATTCACTCACTAAGCATATTTTTCTACTGAAATGTTTTTCCACTGGAAGGAGAAATGTTTCATTCGGACTTGTTTTGCAGATGGTATTCCCAGCACTTTTAGAGATGTAGACTGGATAACAACTTCCCCACTGGTTGGGAAGTTGGCAGATACCACAAGATATCCAGACAAGGTTCTAATGGGCATTGGAAAAAAGCCTGTGACCATGGTACATGCTGGTTGCCAATAACATAGGGAGGATTAGAAGTAGATCTGGAAATAAAATTTAGATTATATGGGGAAAGGGTCATCTCTAGCACCTCTGTAGTAACTTCCTCTGAAAAGTTTCTGGTTCCATAAATAGGTCCAGCTACAAGGATGAAAGCAGTGGGAGGGAGAAATTTCAGAGTTACATTGCATGGAAAAGAAAATGGTGTAAAGATAAGGGGCATAAGTTCATTAGGTGTTAGGGAATTTTGGGAGGAAGGAATAGCTTATGCAGAAGGAATATGAAAATGCTGGCATCAAAAATTAACAACATATGGCAGGATTATTTAAAATAGCAGCTAGGGGAGAGCCAACAAGAGCTGTTACTCTTTTCAGGTAATAAAGAAAAGTTGTGTCAGAGAGAGGTATCAAAACACTTGGTGCTGAAACCAACCAATAAGTTAGTCAGCAAAAAGTCACCAGGACAAGATGTCATATAAACCAAGAGTTCTGAAATAACTTTAGAATGCAGTGACTGAGTTAACAAATATATACAGTCTCTCATTAAAAATCAGCTAATCAGAGCAGTACAATTTTTGTACCCTATATTTTAAAAAGGCATTAGAAGTTGTCCTAGAAAGTACACATCAGTAAGCCTTATTCAAAAAAGTTATTAAGGAAATAGTCATAGGGTGAGTGGCAAAGTACTCCCATGGATCAGAAATTGGCTAAGAGATTGAAAACAATAATAAATGTTTAATTTTTAACATGGCAAAAGGTTGGCAGTAGCCTCCACCCATGGTTCTATACTAGGACCAATGTAGCTTAACAGATTTATTGGTGATGTGAAAAAGAGAAAGAAAAAAGATGTAGCAGAATCTGCTGGTGACACAAAATTATTTAGGTTATTCAAGACTAGAAAAGACTGAGGGACTTCAGAGAGACCTATTAGAGCAGCGGTGGGCAACCTGCG
>NW_020686658.1:0-1015 GCF_002925995.2 Terrapene triunguis
TGGAGGTTCGTGAGCAGTGCACAACACACATGGATCAGAAAATAAAAACAGACGATGCCAATGGGGGGTGGGGTCCTGTGACCTCCCTCCAGCCCCCCAATGGGCCCGCCCAGTGCCAGACAGCAGCATAGTGTACCCCCAGGGCGGGGGGCATGTCCCCAGCCCACTCGGTGCCCCCGGGCACCCTGCTCACAGCAAGTGCCCCCCACCCCAACTAGTTCCGGCTGAGCCCTCCCCACCCCTCCACGCTGGCTTCGTTCCAGCCCCCCACTCCTGTTCCAGCTGCCCCCCACCCCAGGCGCTCGGCCCCCACCTACCTGTTTGTGAACCTTTGTAAGCTGCTCCAGGTTGTTCTCAAGAAAGGAAATCTTCTGCTTCTGAGAATGGGCCCCCCCACTGTCCTCGGGTTCCATCTCTGCGCTCTGGGGGGCACAGGGAGGGGGGTGAAGCATGGACACATGGTGAAGCTGGCAGGGGGGAGCGCTATGGGGGGGGCTGGCACCGGCTCAGCGGGGCACAGGGCTGGGGAAGCCCAGGAAGGTTGGGGCAGGGCTGTAGTGTGGATGGGGGTCCTTGGGGAACAGAGGCAGGGCAGGACTGGGGCCGGGGGGCTGGCACCAGCTCGGGGTGCAGGCCCAGGGGCACGGGGCCGGGGTCAGGGCTCAGCCAGGCTGGACTCCACTCACTTTCTTGACTCGAGTCGTGACGTCTTGAACAAAAAGCTTGCGCAGGTTGTGGAGGGTCTGGAGTTCCCGGGCCTGGGGCAGAGACAGACAGACAGAGCGGAGGTCAGGACAGGTTCCCCCCCCCGGCCCCGCCCCCCACTCCGGGGGGCTCCCCGATACTTACGACAGTCTCTTCCAGCCCCTTGAGATCCTGCTTCGACTGCTCGTGGCGCTCGTACAGAAATCTGCGGGGGGCAGAGGAGACGGGGGTCAGGCCCCACATTCCCCCCTGGGGGGAGGGGGCGACCCCAGGGGTTGGAGCCGGTCCTGGGACTGGGGGGGGGCTGAAT
>NW_020686659.1:0-2193 GCF_002925995.2 Terrapene triunguis
GGGCAGGGCCGTGCCCAGAGAAAGCAGCTGGCACCACTGTACCGAGCTGAGCCCTGGGAAGGGTCCCAGGTTCCAGGGGCTCCCGGCGGGGTCGGTGTTGAACGGAGCTGGGGGCCGGGCGTGATGCAGCAGGGCCGGGGGTCGCGCGCGGCGGGACGAACTCACCCTCGGGGAAGGAGAGGATGCGCTCGTGGATGTCGGCGGCGCGGGCCGCCTGGCACACCTCCTCGTCGGAGGCGGCGCCGCGCCCGTAGCGGATGTTGTTGCAGATGGAGTCGTTGAAGAGCACCGTGTCCTGGGGCACCACCCCGATGTGGGCGCGCAGCGAGGCCTGCTTCACCTGCAGGGCAGCCCCGGCCGTGCCCGTCAGCGCAGGCACCGGGGGCAGCCGAGCCGGCCCCGGCCCAGCTCCCCACGCCTGCCTGGCCGAGCCGGAGCCCCATCGGTCCCCCATCCCCCTGCCGGGTCCCCCACAGGGAGGCCGAGCTCTCAGTGACCCATTGCCGGGGCCCCCCAGCCGGCCCCCCGGCTCCCAGCCCCTCGCCTCAGCCTGTGCATGGAGCACAACTGAAAGGAGCCCCCCCCGCCCATGAGGGGCTGCGGTAGCACGGAAAGCCTTTGATCTGTCCCCCTCAGCACTTCAAAGGGGGCTGCCCCGGCCTGGGCCCCCTCCCCCTCTGCCGGCAGCTAATTGAAGCCAGGCTGGGAGCCGGCCTGTCCCATTAGCCCTGGCGGGCTGGGCTCTGCCCCCCCCCCCCCGGCTGGAAATGGGGGGTCCCACAAAGCAGGCCAAGTTCCCGGGGGAGCACGTGGCCCCTGACCTGCCCTTGGCAGGTGACGCTCAGACCCCCATCCTGGGGCCCCCACGGCACTGGCACCAGGGGCTGTGGGACAAACCAAGATGGCCAAGGCCTGGCAGGCTCCCTCCCTGCCAGCACTGGGCCTGGCTGGGCCTGGCCTTCCCTAAGCACCCTTGGGAGCCGGCGCTCCAGGACGGATCTCCCCCATTAGGGAGCCAGGGGCTGTCTCACCCCCCTGCAGGCCGGGGCTCCCTCCCTCCCTCCAACGCTGGGGCCGCCGGGAGGTGACACCGTCCATGCCCAGCGCGTGTGACTGGGGGTGGCTGCACCTCGGGGGCTGCGGGTGGGTGCGCAGACTCTCCCCTTGGGTCCGGCTCTAAGCGGAGCCCTGGTACCCCGCGGTGCCCCCCCTTAGCTATCAGGGCGTCCCCGACCAGCCTGGGAAACGGGGGACGGCCGGGCCCTGACGGGGAGGGACCGGCCCAGCAGAGCTTCGCCAGCCGCCGGGAGGACAGGCACTCAGCACCGGGGCAGACGCCTTCCCTGGACCCTGCCCCCCAGGCAGCCCCAGGCCCTCACACCCTCCCTGGACCCTGCCCCCCAGGAAGCCCCCATACCCTGCCCCAGGCACCCCCATACTCTGCCCCAGGCACCCCCAGAGCCCCTCACGCCCTCTCTGTACCCTGCCCCAGGCACCCCCAGCGCTGCCCCCTCACCTTGGCGATGTCCTGCCCGTCGATGCGGATGCAGCCGCCCCACACATCGTAGAAGCGGAAGAGCAGGCGGATGATGGTGCTTTTCCCTGAGCCAGACGGACCCACCTGAGCACGAAGAGCACAAGGGTCAGCAGGCCAAGGTGCCGCTCAGTGTGGTGGGGGCCGGGGGCACAGAGAAGGCACCGTACGGACTGGCAGGTTCCTGAGTAAAGGGAATATGTCGTATGGAGACGCCAGTATTCCCGGGAACCGGCAGCTCTGTACAGACCAGTACCAGACATCATTCTGCAGACTGGCACGAGAGGGCACAGGGAGCCGGGATGGGGCAGGGGCAGGGTGGGCAGGCTCCATACGGACCGGTCCCTACTGCCATTGGCCAATCCCGTCCGCACGGATCCCAGCGCAAAGGTCCCGTTCTCACCAGGGCAAGGGTCTGTCCAGGCATCACCGAGAAGGAGACGTCCTGCAGGATTTCCCTCCTGGGGGGAGAGCGGGGTTCAGCTGCTTCCCTCCCCATTCCCCCACGCAGCCTTCAGCACGGGGCACCGTGAGCGCCTGCGTCCCGCCCTGAATGCCTGCCTCCACCCCGCATGCCCCAGCCCTGTACGCGCCCTATGCCCCCTCCTCCCTGCACGCCCCAGCCCTGTACGCGCCCCACGCCCCCTCCTCCCTCCACC
>NW_020686660.1:0-1024 GCF_002925995.2 Terrapene triunguis
TCTGGCTGCCCAGTTCTCAGGAGCGTCTGCTGCTTGGCCCAGGCGCTGGGGTCCCTGCCCCGCGGAGTGGGGGGGGGACCCCTCGGCTGCTGTCTGGCCTGGGCCGGGAGGTGCTGCCAGGAGGGTCTCGTGGGGTATTCGAAGGGTGAATGGGGGTGGGGGGGCTCAACCTCCCCACCCCACCCCCAGTGCCTGCGGACACAGCCAGCCCTGCTGGGGGGTTAGCGGGACCCCAGATGGGGGCTCGCCCCACGGTGCCCTCAGCGCAGGCACTGGGGGTGGGGCTGGGGAGGGTCTGTTACACCAGAGCAGCCTGATGCAGCTCTAGGGTCTGTCCAAGTGGGTCCCCTCTGTCCCCTGACCCCCACGGCCAGGCTGTGGAGAAACCCCAACTCCCTCCCCCCCCCCGCCGTACCACAGTGAGCAGGAAGTGACTCAGGGTCTCACCCAGGAAGTGGGTGGGGGCTGGGGAACAGGGACAGTCCCATGGGGGTGGGGGGCGGCTCCTGAACTCAGGCCCCAGCTTGGCCAAAGCCGAAGCCCCTGGACTCTGGGTATGGTCGGTGCCTGGCTTCACCCCAAACCCACTCCTGCACGCTGGCATGCTCCTCCCCAGAAGCAGCTGCCTCTCCCTCCAGCTTTGGTGCCTCCCTGAAGGTCAGGCCAGGCCTGATCCCAGCCCCCCTCCTTCACCCCACCAGTGACCAGTTGCCTGCTGGGTGAGGTGGGGGGGTGGTTATGGAGGTGGGTGGACCAGGGGATGGGTTGGGGGCTGCGGGGTCTCAGCCCTTCCTGTGGTTTGTTTTAGTGGTGGGTGGGTTCCTGACCACCCCAAACAGGGTGATGGGGGTGGGGGGGAGTGTGCCTGTTTCCCATCCCCCCTTCCTCCTCCCCCCCCCATCTGAGACAAACAGGCTCTGTCCTTCAAACCTGCCCTTATATGGTCACAGATAGCCGCTCCCCCCCTTCCTGCTTCAGAGTCCGGCCCTCCCCAGGTGCTGCCTCCCGGGCTGGTGCCCCTCCC
>NW_020686661.1:0-1012 GCF_002925995.2 Terrapene triunguis
AAGGAGGACCTGGTTAAACTGCTGGTATTGGAGCAACTGTATGAGCGGTGCCCATCCGACCTGAGGCTGTGGTTGAGGGACAAAACACCAGAGAACCCGCGACATGCAGGCCGGCTGGCCAATGAGTTTGTGAAGAGCCAGTCAGGGGCTGGCAGGGAGGAGTCCCAAAGGAACAGTCCCACCACAACGCAGAGCGAGAGTCACCATGGGACCTCCCAGCGGGAAAATACGGAGAAACCCCACCAAAGGGGAAGATCCAGCGTCAGGTCCATCCAACCCACTTGAGGGGACCCCTGGGACATGGTCTGCTATCACTGTGACCAGAGAGGTCACATACGGGCCCAGTGCCCCAGGCTCAGGGACAGACTGAGCAGACCAAACCCACAGAGGGTTGACTGGGTAGAGACCCAGCCAGGCGAGAGGCAGCACTCCCAGGGAAGGGGGGCTGGCAGAGTACCACCTGCTAAGGAGGGAGGAGAGCTCCAGGCCTGCTCCTCTGCGGGGCGGGATGCTCCAGACTCAGGGTTTTTGGTTTATACGGTGGGCGCGGGGCGGTCCCTCTGGAGAGAGTACCTCGTTCCCCTGGAGGTGGATGGGAGGAAGGTCGATGGATACTGGGATATGGGCGCAGAGGTGACGCTGGCCCGGCCCGAGGTGGTGGCCCCAGATCAGGTGGTGCCCAACACCTACCTGACCCTGACGGGGGTGGGCGGGACACCAGTCAAAGTGCCCGTGGTGAGGGTACGCCTGAAGTGGGGGGCCAAGGAGGGCCCCAAGGATGTGGGGGTACACCCGTATTTGCCCACTGAGGTGTTGATGGGGGGAGACCTGGAGGACTGGCCAAGCAACCCCAAGGGTGCCCTGGTTGTGACCCGCAGTCAGAGCCGGCGAGGGGCACTGCGCCCTGACCTTGGGGAGGGTGCCTTGTCCGAGGCGCATGACCCGAACCTGGTGGGGAGGGAACGCCCAGGGACACGGCTCAGGGAGGCTGCGGCTTCAGACCCAGCCGGCG
>NW_020686662.1:0-1073 GCF_002925995.2 Terrapene triunguis
ATTGGGAATGGACTACATCCACCCTGAATGAATTGGCCCTGTCAGCACTGGTTCTTCACTTGTGAGGTACTCCCTTCTCTTCATGTGTTATTATGTAATGCCTGCATCTGTAACTTTCACTCCATGTATCTGAAGAAGTGTGGTTTTTTTACCCATGAAAGCTTATGCCCAAATAAACCTGTTAGTCTTTAAGGTCCACTGGACTCCTTGTTCTTTTTGGTGAATAAACTTACAATTTATCTCCTCCTTTGTCTCAATGGCTATTTATTGCCATCGTAGAATCATAGAACTGGAAGGGACCTCAATACGTCATCAAGTCCAGTCCCCTGCACTCAAGGCAGGACTAAGTATTATCCAGACCATCCCTTGTTGCTCTTCTCTGGACCAGAGGGTCCAGAGAAGAGCAACAAGAATGATTAAAGGTCTTGAGAACATGACCTATGAAGGAAGGCTGAAAGAATTGGGTTTGTTTAGTTTGGAATAGAGAAGACTGAGAGGGGACATGATAGCAGTTTTCAGGTGTCTAAAAGGGTGTCATAAGGAGGACGGAGAAAACGTGTTCATCTTAGCCTCTAAGGATAGAGCAAGAAGCAATGGGCTTAAACTGCAGCAAGGGAGGTCTAGGTTGGACATTAGGAAAAAGTTCCTAACTGTCAGGGTGGTTAAACACTGGAATAAATTGCCTAGGGAGGTTGTGGAATCTCCATCTCTGGAGTATTTAAGAGTAGGTTAGATAAATGTCTATCAGGGATGGTCTAGACAGTATTTGGTCCTGCCATGCGGGCAGGGGACTGGACTCGATGACCTCTCGAGGTCTCTTCCAGTCCTAGAATCTATTAATCTATGAATCTATGACAGGTGTTTGTCCAACCTGCTCTTAAAAATCTCCAAAGATGGAGATTTCACAAACTCCCTAGGGACTTTTTTCCCACTTCTTAACCACTCTGATAGTTAGGAAGTTTTTCCTAATGTCCAACCTAAACCACCCTTGCTGCAATTAAAACCCATTGCTACTTGTCCTATCTTCAGATGTTAAGAAGAACAATTTTTCTCCCTCCTCCGTGTAACAAGCT
>NW_020686663.1:0-2100 GCF_002925995.2 Terrapene triunguis
AGCAGTTGGAGCGAATATCAGAAGGGGCAAGCCGAAACAAAACCTTATCACTGGGGACAACCCAAGGCCCCACCCACATCCCAAGGGAAACCCCAGACGCCTTCTCACCCCACCCCACCAGTCTCCACCAACCAACATCGCCCCGGTGATACCTTAGCAGGGCGATGTTTTAAATGTAATGAACTGGGGCATATAAAGGCTCACTGCCCCAAGAACCCCAACCGATTACAGTTCATTACACCCCAATCACACCAAAGATCCCCAGACCCAGATGCCTCTCTCATACCCTCGGAGCGAAGGGAAACCTTGAGAGTGGGCGGAAAGAAGGTAATCGCTTGGAGGGATACTGGGGCACAAGTGTCAACTATCCACCAATCCCTAGTGGACCCCAAACTCATCAACCCGGAGGCTACAGTGACAATTCAACCCTTCGTGTCACAGTCTGTAACCTTGCCTACAGCCCAGTTGCATGTCCTGTACAAGGGCTGGTCAGGAATGTGGACTTTTGCAGTCTATGACAATTATCCCATCCCCATGCTGCTGGGGGAAGACTTGGCCAACCATGTGAAGCTAGCCAAGAGGGTGGGAATAGTCACCCGCAGCCAGGCTAAGCAAGCTTTCACCCCCATCCCTGTTCCTGAGCCGTCCATCAGAGCCCCGTCTGTGTTACCGGAGACCCAAACACAGGTGGTGGAACCGGATCCCCTGCCAATGACTGCAACAGCCGTAGTGGATCCAATCCCAGAGACCCAGTCAAAGCCAGTCCCAGAACCGGAACTGGCAACGCAACCAGCACCAGAACCATTGCCAGCACTGAGTCCAGCGCTTGCAAACCCGTCTACAACTCCAATGCCAGAGGGCACCAGCGAGCCTGAACTGGCGGAAGCAGCAGATAACCCTACCCAACAGGCTCAGCCAGAGCCTGAAATACCACCTAGTGCACCAGCGGACAGCGGTTCACAGTCAATGGAAACAGCTCCAGCACCTGCATCGCTTCCAGAGGGACCAAGCCCCAGTCCACAGTCCAAGGAGGAACTGATGTCTCCAGCATCAAGGGAACAGTTCCAGGCCGAGCAGGAAGCAGATGACAGCCTTCAGAAAGCTTGAGCGGCGGCGCGGAGCACCCCACCGCCTCTCAGCTCTTCTAACCGATCCCGGTTTGTTGTAGAAAAAGGAATTTTATACAAGGAGACTCTTTCTGGTGGGCAAAGACAGTTGGTAGTTCCCACTAAGTATCGGGTAAAGCTCTTGAGCTTAGCCCATGATCATCCCAGTGGCCATTCTGGGGTGAACAGAACCAAAGACCGGTTGGGGAAGTCCTTCCACTGGGAGGGAATGGGCAAGGACGTTGCTAATTATGTCCGGTCTTGTGAGGTGTGCCAACGAGTGGGAAAGCCCCAAGACCAGGTTAAAGCCTCTCTCCAGCCACTACCCATAATTGAGGTCCCATTTCAGCGAGTAGCTGTGGATATTCTGGGTCCTTTCCCAAAGAAGACACCCAGAGGAAAGCAGTATGTACTGACTTTCATGGATTTTGCTACCCGATGGCCGGAAGCTGTACCCTTAAGCAACACCAAGGCTAAAAGTGTGTGCCAGGCATTAGCAGACATATTTGCCAGGGTAGGTTGGCCCTCCGACATCCTTACAGATTCGGGAACTAATTTCCTGGCAGGGAACATGAAAAACCTGTGGGAAGCTCATGGGGTGAATCACTTGGTTGCCACCCCTCGTCACCATCAAACCAATGGTCTGGTGGAGAGGTTTAATGAAACTTTGGGGGCCATGATACGTAAATTCATAAATTAACACTCCAATGATTGGGACCTAGTGTTGCAGCAGTTGCTTTTTGCCTACAGGGCTGTACCATATCCCAATTTAGGGTTTTCGCCATTTGAACTTGTGTATGGCCGTGAGGTTAAGGGGCCATTACAGTTGGTGAAGCAGCAATGGGAGGGGTTTACGCCTTCTCCAGGAACTAACATTCTAGACTTTGTATGCAACCTACAAAACCCCTCCGACACTCTTTAGCCCTTGCTAAAGAAAACCTAAAGGATGCTCAGGAAGAGCAAAAGGCCTGGTATGATAAACATTCCAGAGAAC
>NW_020686664.1:0-6415 GCF_002925995.2 Terrapene triunguis
CCAATTTCTCTCATTTCTAGGCCTTAATCAGGTCATGATTTCTAGTCGCTTTTTGATTTTTATTAAATAGCAGCTACGAGGTTCGCTTTCGCATAAAAATCCAATGTGTAGATTATGGGCCAGATCATAAGCTGCTGTAAATTGTTCCAGCTCCGTTGACTGCAAGGACATCTGAAAATCAAAGAAATGCTCTTCCCTTTCCATGGTTAGAGGAAGCTCTGTTTGGAGTGGATGTAACACTGTAAGTATTGATGCTGGAAAACTTTCTGAAAGAGAAGGATCAGGAAACATGACCACCAGTTGTGAGATTCTGCCTGAACCTAAACTCATTCTACAGATGTCTCTCGTGTTTGGTCAATGATGCCTTTTATTCATCTCTCCTGTTCTCGACTTGGGCTCTCTTCGCCGCACTGTCCCATAAGTGCTCACTTCTCTTAAGTGCTTATGGATGGAGATGTGATTGCTGAGGCAATATAAGTTCAAGGTTGGAACTCCAAAACTTTATAAAACACTGTGCCACCGACCCTAACCACAAACACTGAGCAGCCCTTCCATAAATAGCACTGGGTGCTTCTGCCATGATGATCACCCTAATCTTACATCATGAGGGACATAACTAGGGCTATATTTCTAATTCTGTATGGTGAACTTCACCCCAGTGCATAAGGCCAGTGCAAAAGCCTATGTCAACTTAAGTCTCTGGTAAGAGCTATTTTTGAATGCTGAAGTGAGTCTTAAGTGGTTTTTAGGCCTTGCATTGCCTTTGCCAGGAGTGAATGCCAAATCATAGGGCCTCATGAATAAGGCTACGTTTTAGTCACGGGTATTTTTAGTAAAAGTCATGGACTGGTCACGGGCCGTAAGCAAAAATTCACGGCCCGTGACCTGTCTCTGACTTTTACTATATACCCCTAACTAAAACTTGGGCCGGGGAGCCACTGGTGCTCTGGGTGGGTGGTCCAGGAGCACCACGGGTGCTGTGGAGGGCTGGCCCAGGACCGCCGCTGGTGCTGGGGGGCACCAGGGGAGTGGTGCATGGCTTGGGACCCCCCTGGTGCTGGGAGGGACTGGGCAGTGGCGCACAGCCTGGGACCACTGCTAGTACTGGGCGGGAGAGGAGGGTTGGTGGGGCTGGCAGGCTCCCTATGCAGCTCCGACTGTCATGACCCTGCAGTTCCTAAGGGGAGGGGCGGCAGGGGGGGCTCCACGTGCTGCTCCTGCCACAAGCGACGGCTTCACAGCTCCCGTTGGCCGGGAATCATTGGCCGGGACTCACTGAAGTCAAAGGAGAAACTATCATTTATATCAGTGTGCATTGGATTAGATTCATTATAGCGAGATGTGCAAAGCATACAGAATACAGGCTCCCTGAAATTGCAGTGGTTAATGCCAGAATATCCCAAACCAATACCAACATGGATGTGAAGGACCAGACTGGACTCTTGTACATGCTACTGATGCTCAGATCCAGCTCAGAATTTCCTTCATAATTATTTCCACTGTAACTCCGATGAAGTCAGGAGAATGTTACCAGGAATGTAGCCTGCCCATGAAAATTTTCATAT
This sequence comes from Terrapene triunguis, assembly GCF_002925995.2. Lineage (NCBI taxonomy): Eukaryota > Metazoa > Chordata > Testudines > Emydidae > Terrapene > Terrapene triunguis. Next base: position 1,566 of record NW_020686664.1, read on the forward strand.
GAAAGAAACCTGCAGGCTGTAGTTTGCATGTGAGGTTAAGATTAGACTAATGAACATAAACATTGCGGAAACAATTACATCAATTGAAAGAGTCACAACAAAGAGTCCAACAAAATGTGGTTTGTAACTAATAAAGACCTCATGGACAAATGGTGTCTCTGATCCTCCAGGCAGTTTCAGAAACTGCATAAAAGCTCCTGCCATTCAGGGCTCGTCTAACCACTTCTCTTCACTTACTCTCCTCGGTGACCTGGGTAAGTCTGATTTCAATCAAGCTCTTGATAACTATTGAAGTGTCACATTAGTAATGTTTCCAGTTCAGGCCTGAATCTTGTATGTTGACTCTGTGATTCTCAGCAATTATGAGGAGCTTTTCCATAATTTGTGTAGCTGTTAAGTTGCGGGCATTAGTGGATTCAAGTTTTAGAAGTTATAGGTGGGATTTGCAGAGCCACATATGTGTTTCCGACACCCAAGATCCTATGATTCCTAACTGAAGATTGGAAATTTAATCCTTTGGTAGATGTGAATAAACTCATAGCGCTGCTTTCATTGAGACGTTTTGGGAAGAAACTCCTCCACTTTCTTCTATAAAGGGCCATTTCAGTGCTGTACTTTATTTGGAAGTGGCTGGTACTTGCTACTGTGTGAGACACAATAATGGATTCAATGAATCACCCGTCTGATCGAGTATGACAGTTTTTATTGTGCACGTAGCAATTTTAGATGCAGATCTTAAACTGGGGTAAATTATCATAGCTCCACTGAAGTCAGTATAACTGAGCCAATTTCACCCAGCTCATAATCTGGTCCTTAGTATTTTGTACAGTGTTGCACAAGTTAGACAAACAGAAAATGCCACAATCTGCTCAAGGAGGGAAGTGGTCAGACTGTTGAGGCAAAATCCACACAAGGAAACTAACCTTATGAACTTTGTCCCTGCCATACTTTGTATAAACATTTTGTAAAAGGAAATAAATATCTCATCATGCAAGGTAGAAATGGTCTATACCATATGTTTAATCTACAGGGAGTATATTTCAGAGAAAGGGATTGAGAGGGAATCAAAGGGGCTCGTTAAAAGGGAGGTTAAGAGCGAATGGAAGAAGGAGGCTAGAAGGAGGAAATAAGAGGCAACATGTATCCAGGAACTGAGGGTCTGGGTCATCATTTCCCTGAGCATTGAAACTTTTACTCTACTACTCTAGTGCATTATTTTGACTCTTTTCCCTTCTGTATGTTTCAGGTTTACCTCCAACACAGAAAAATGACTTTCGACGGAAACTTTAGTGATGAATTGTATTATAAGCCCTACCATTACGGGGGCTGGGGTGGTAAAGGTTACGGCTGGCGTAGGCCATGGTGCCACCAAAGGCCATACAAGTGTTGTTGGGGCTATCCCAAAGGTTGTTGGTACCCTTATCCTTGCCATTGGGGCTGGGGGTACGGCTATGGAAAGGGTTGGCCATGTTTCGCCCAGGAGGAATAGACCCGGAACGTGGAAAGACCAGGAAACGTTAAGCAAGATTCACAGATGAGTTTATGGGCAATAGGTCTGAGAAAATGCAGAGTGACCTCAACTCCCATGGGAGCTGTGAGTGCTCAGCATCTCAGTAAATCTGCCCCATATCTATATTTCCTAGGTTACACTTGTTGACTGTTTCCTCTACTGCCTTCCATATGCTCGGCTTCCTCTAGAATAACCTGTTTAGGCGTGAATCTCAATTCCATGAAGGCCACTTTAGGCACTCTGACACAGTAAATGAAGCAGAGGCCTTACGTTTGGGTGAAAGGTAAACATTTACACTCACTTGAAGACACCTCAAAGAGCCATGTAAAGAGGTCTTTGTGTCAATGAGAATGAAGCCCTACGTGTTCTAGTCCTTTCATGCATATGTGCCCTTTGTTTCTGGTTTCAACAGTGCTATAAAAGTTGTATACTGGATAAGCAGATTATTTCTTTGCTTAAATTGTGCTTTGTCTTGTTTGATTCTGTCTGGGATGAAACAAGTACCTTAAAATAGTTGCAAACAGGACTTGATTTTCAAACTCTACAGCTGTATTGAAGAACGAGAAACTTCTCCTCTGAAATGCATCACCTTGGAGCCAATGATTCATTGTAGACCTTCTTGAAACCCTTGAAATATATCCTCTCTACTTTGTGTTCTTTCTATCACTTGCTGTGTACTCCTCTTCTTACTCACATTAAAGTCATTCTGCATCATAATACCAGCCTCCTGCTTTTCCTTTCTGCTCCGTCCCTTGTTTACCATCCTCTGTGGCCCAAGTTCACAGAGCTCTGTAGGCACCTAACTCTTACTGAAATCACTGTGAGCTTGGCATGTAAGGCCATGTCTGCACTACAAAGTTAAGTTGTTTTAAGTTACATTCACATACTGCTGCGGCTGTAAATATACTGCTGTTGCATTTCCACTCTCTGTTCCGTCTATCAGAAGAGCACATCCAGAGGAGCAGCTCTTCCATCGGCACAGAGAACAGCACACAGGGTATCCCACTGTGCAACTGGCCATAGGGTGTTTTGGGAGGAGATTTCAATGCCTCATGCGGGTATCCTCGGTGTTACATGATGCAGGTTCCTCATTGCATCATTCCATGGGCATCCTACTAGGTTTCCAGCCATTTTTCAACTGCCCTGGTAACCTGGTAACATCCATGTGTGTCAGAAAGCATGGGTCCTGCACTCCTCTGCAGTATTGTGCTGTCTGTTACAAACACAATGGTATAAGAGGAGCTCAAGAGGGGGGCTATGCACCACCACCAGGACCTCACCCCCTCCTTATAGAAGTGGCATATCTGTGGAGCCGCACCAAAACTAACTCTTGGCCTCCTATGCCTTCTGCTGCACCTGCTGTGCCTGCCACAGCTGTTTTATTTTTACTCTGCACTGCTGCGTTTCACTGTCACAGCCCTTCTGCTCCATGCCCTGAGTAACTTTCTGTGGCTGGAGCAGAGCTGTGCCTGCACCGCCTCCTCTCTCCACACACCCAGGGGATACACCACCTCCCGTGTACTCCAGGCTGGAATCTCTTTGCTGCTTGGAGCCGGCAGGCTCAGCTGGGCGGTAGTTATGTGAGCTCTCCACACCAAGCAAACAGGAAGAGCACGTTCAAAATTTCCAGGGACTTTAACAGGGGAGGGGCACATGCTGTACCTGGCTGCGGGACAGCAGAGTTCAAAATGGTGAGCAGAGCGGTCATAGATTCATAGATTCATAGATTCTAGGACTGGAAGGGACCTCGAGAGGTCATCGAGTCCAGTCCCCTGCCCGCATGGCAGGACCAAATACTGTCTAGACCATCCCTGATAGACATTTATCTAACCTACTCTTAAATATCTCCAGAGATGGAGATTCCACAACCTCCCTAGGCAATTTATTCCAGTGTTTAACCACCCTGACAGTTAGGAACTTTTTCCTAATGTCCAACCTAGACCTCCCTTGCTGCAGTTTAAGCCCATTGCTTCTTGTTCTATCCTCAGAGGCTAAGGTGAACAAGTTTTCTCCCTCCTCCTTATGACACCCTTTTAGATACCTGAAAACTGCTATCATGTCCCCTCTCAGTCTTCTCTTTTCCAAACTAAACAAACCCAATTCTTTCAGCCTTCCTTCATAGGTCATGTTCTCAAGACCTTTAATCATTCTTGTTGCTCTTCTCTGGACCCTTTCCAATTTCTCCACATCTTTCTTGAAATGCGGTGCCCAGAACTGGACACAATACTCCAGCTGAGGCCTAACCAGAGCAGAGTAGAGCGGAAGAATGACTTCTCGTGTCTTGCTCACAACACACCTGTTAATACATCCCAGAATCACGTTTGCTTTTTTTGCAACAGCATCACACTGTTGACTCATATTTAGCTTGTGGTCCACTATAACCCCTAGATCCCTTTCTGCCGTACTCCTTCCTAGACAGTCTCTTCCCATTTTATATGTGTGAAACTGATTTTTTCTTCCTAAGTGGAGCACTTTGCATTTGTCTTTGTTAAACTTCATCCTGTTTAACTCAGACCATTTCTCCAATTTGTCCAGATCATTTTGAATTATGACCCTGTCCTCCAAAGCAGTTGCAATCCCTCCCAGTTTGGTATCATCCGCAAACTTAATAATCGTACTTTCTATACCAATATCTAAGTCGTTAATGAAGATATTGAACAGAGCCGGTCCCAAAACAGACCCCTGCGGAACCCCACTCGTTATGCCTTTCCAGCAGGATTGGGAACCATTAATAACAACTCTCTGAGTACGGTTATCCAGCCAGTTATGCACCCACCTTATAGTAGCCCCATCTAAATTGTATTTGCCTAGTTTGTCGATAAGAATATCATGCGAGACCGTATCAAATGCCTTACTAAAGTCTAGGTATACCACATCCACAGCTTCTCCCTTATCCACAAGACTCGTTATCCTATCGAAGAAAGCTATCAGATTGGTTTGACATGATTTGTTCTTTACAAATCCATGCTGGCTGTTCCCTATCACCTTACCACCTTCCAAGTGTTTGCAGATGATTTCCTTAATTACTTGCTCCATTATCTTCCCTGGCACAGAAGTTAAACTAACTGGTCTGTAGTTTCCTGGGTTGTTTTTATTTCCCTTTTTATAGATGGGCACTATATTTGCCCTTTTCCAGTCTTCTGGAATCTCTCCCGTCTCCCATGATTTTCCAAAGATAATAGCTAGAGGCTCAGATACCTCCTCTATTAGCTCCTTGAGTATTCTAGGATGCATTTCATCAGGCCCTGGTGACTTGCAGGCATCTAACTTTTCTAAGTGATTTTTAACTTGTTCTTTTTTTATTTTATCTGCTAAACCTACCCCCTTCCCATTAGCATTC
>NW_020686665.1:0-1213 GCF_002925995.2 Terrapene triunguis
GTGACCCCACCCCAGGGGGGTCCCCCACATCCCTTGGAGTCCCCCCCAACTCCCGGCCACCCTCCCCTGCCCCCTGGTTCTTCACCTCTCAGCCACTCTATTGCGCCCCCCCAAATACCCCTCTTCGCTGCCACCATCCTCTGCCCCCCGATCCTCCACCTCCCTTAGGGTCCCCCACTTCCCATCCCCCCTCCCCTGCCCCACTGGGATCCCCCACCTCCCTTGGAGTCCCCCAAAACCTGGACGTCCTTCCTGCCCCCCCCCAGGCTCTCCACTTCCCCCTGAGCTCCCAGCCCCCTCACGCCCAGCTCCCAGCCACCCTCTCGTATCCCCACCAGGGCTCCCCCCTCCTTTGGGGTCCCCCAATTCCCTTCCACCCTCCTGTGTCCCCCCAGACCACCAACGTCCAAGACCTCCCTGCACCTCCACCTCCCAGCCATCCTCACCTGCTCCCCGGGCCCCCCACTTACCAACCCCCCACTCCCACTGCCCCTCCCCCAAGGCCACCCTCCCATTTGCTACCCCCTATGTCCTCCCCAACCCACTGCCCCATCCCCACAGATTTCCTCGAGCCCCATCTCCTCCTCCTCCCCCCCCACACACTTCTATCGTCACCCCCAGGCTGAGATCTGCAAGTCATTGGGGGTCACAGCCAGAGCCCCCACCCCTGACCCACAACACCAGGGACTGGCTGGCTCAGGGGGGCAGGGAATGGGGCAGGGGCAGGGCTTAGAGGCAAAAGGGGCGGAGTCTCTCTGCCCCACACTTTCCAGGAAGAGGGCGAAGCGGGGACTCATTCATCTGAGCAAGACACCTCACAGGTTGGGTGGGGGTCAGAGATTCTGGGCCCAGCCCCCCCTGCTCTAACCCACCAGCCCCCACTCCCCTCCCAGAGCTGGGGAGAGAACCCAGATGTCCTGGCTCCCAGCCCCCCCTGCTCTAACCCACCAGCCCCCACTCGCCTCCCAGAGCCAGGGAGAGAACCCAGGAGTCCTGGCTCCCAGTCCCCCCTGCTCTAACCCCCCAGCCCCCACTGCCCTCCCAGAGCCAGGGAGAGAACCCAGACGTCCAGGCTCCCAGCCTTCCCCCTTGCAGGGGTAATTCCTGGCTCCTCCAGTCCAAGCCTCTCCTAGCAAGGGGCGCTGTGTGTTTGCGGGGGGGGACCAGAGTAATCCAGGACACTTCCCTGCATCCCCGGCTCCCCCCCAGCACC
>NW_020686666.1:0-1073 GCF_002925995.2 Terrapene triunguis
GGGGTCTGTGTGGGGGAGCCCAAGGCTAGGGTGGGGGGCAGCCAAAATGTTTTTTGCTTGGGGCGGCAAAAAACCTAGAGCCGGCCTTGCAAAAGAAGGATTGAAATCAATTAAATGAATATGTTCTTGATCTACTCTAGGGAATGGTGAATGTAATTTAACTTTGTATTTAGGAAGACAGGCTTCAGCAGTGTTAAATAAGCACTGGGTGTTTTAGAAATTCATATCTTTTTAATTTATACAACGAAGGTACAGTGAAACTATCATTGTCCCCGAAGAACAATGCATTCCAAATTGCATTTATAACCTTTCATTCTGCACTGCTGGTAACAGTCAAAAAATGTGCTTTGATTTCTAAGGAAAATCTTTTCACTCACATTCCTTAAATGCTCTATCTTCAATAAGTGTCTTTCTCAAAAACCTAAACCTAAACAATTTGTGTGCAAAGTCAGAACTGACATTTTTGCTGTTTTGGCTGCCAGCTTCTGGACATGTCTTGGGGTCAAATTAAAGACTGATTCTGACTTTCCAGGCAAACATCAGTTACCATGCACTTCTAAATTACTATCAGACAATGAAAGAACTGGCGCTGATTTGGTTTTGATAAACAGAATCTAGTTCTATGCTGTACAATTTACCATCCCGGGAAAATTATTGCCCCTTTGGAAATCAGTCAGGCTCTGAATATGTTAAATGTAACTAGAAATCAGACTGTTAGATGTGACTGACATGACATCTCTCCCTTGATAAAATTTTTACTTTTGGCAAGATCCACATTACTGCAATATATAGAAAAAAAATTGGATGAAACTGCATCTGAAGAACAAGAGGCTGAGGATGCATTTATGTACTGACAGTTATACATGTATCTTGAAGATAGCACTCTGCCAATTAACAATATCAGAACATCAGAGAGCAAATGGAAGTGGTACAATCCTGCTGATTGGGAGAAAGCACAGGGGTGCACAAAAAGTTCCCTATAAGCAGGGCCGGCTCTAGGTTTTTTGCCGCCCCAAGCAAAAAAATTTTTGGCTGCCCCCCACCCTAGCCTTGGGCTCCCCCACACAGACCCC
>NW_020686667.1:0-1497 GCF_002925995.2 Terrapene triunguis
TACTGCCTTTTGGCGGTAGACGGTGCAGCATGACTGGTAGCCTTCATCGGTGATCGGGATGCTGGTAGCTGTGGGGCTGGCAGCCGTAGGGCTGCATTGCACCAGCCCCTTGCCTTTTGGCAGTAGATGGTTTATTACGACTGGTAACCGTCCTCGTCGGACATGTTGCCTGAAATGCTCATAGATTATTGTAGCCTGAGCGCCTTTACCGATCCTTCTGGCTACTGTAAAGCCCTTGCCTTTAACCGTCCTCGTTGGACGATGATGGCTACCAGTCGTAGTATACTATTTTCTGCCAAGTATTGTCTGCTAAGCACCCAGAAGAGGCCGAGGGCGATCTGGGTGCTGGCAGACATGGGGCTGGCAGCCGTGGGGCTGCATTGCACCAGCCCCCTTGCCTTGATGATGATGGTTATCAGATGTACTATGTGTAGGATGGGGCTACATTGCTACACAGCAGCAACCCCTTGCCTTTTGGGCAGTAGATAGTATATTACGACTGGTATCCATCGTTGTCATACTGCAGTGGGTATCAGATGGTACAATAGACCTGAAGGCTAACTGCCAAGCGCCCAGTATTTGCTGCCAAGTACCCAGAAAATGCCAAGGGCTATCAGTCATGCTGCACCGTCATCTTAAGATGTAAAAAATAGATTTATTCTGTATTCATTTGCTTCCCCCCTCCCTCCTGCTAAACCCAGGCTTTTGAGTTCAATCTTTGGGGGGGGGAGGCATTCTGTGTGACAGTTGTTTGTGTTTCTCCCTGATGCAAAGCCACCTTTCTTGATTTTAATTCCCTGTACCTGTACGCCATGTCGTCACTCGCCCCTCCCTCCATCCCTCCCTCCCTCCTTCCCCTGGTCCGTCAGATACTACTTTCGCGCCTTTTTTCAGACCAGACGCCATAGCTAGCACTGGGATCATGGAGCCCGCTCAGATCACCGCGGCAATTATGAGCACTATGAACACCACGCGCATTGTCCTGGAGTATATGCAGAGCCTCCTGGACATGCCAAAGCAAAACCAGGACCAGCTGAGGAGGAGGCGATTGCAGCGCGGCGACGATAGTGATGAGGAAATTGACATGGACCTCTCACAAGGCACAGGCCCCAGCAATGTGGAAATCATGGTGTTACAAGCACAGACTGGTGGGACCGCATCGTGTTGCAAGTCTGGGACGATGCCCAGTGGCTGCGAAACTTTCGCATGCGTAAGGGCACTTTCATGGAACTTTGTGACTTGCTTTCCCCTGCCCTGAAGCGCCAGAATACCAGGATGAGAGCAGCCCTCACAGTTGAGAAGCGAGTGGCGATAGCCCTGTGGAAGCTTGCAACGCCAGACAGCTACCGGTCAGTCGGGAATCAATTTGGAGTGGGCAAATCTACTGTGGGGGCTGCTGTGATCCAAGTTGCCAGGGCAATGAGAGACCTGGTGATATCAAGGGTAGTGACTCTGGGAAACGTGCAGACCATAGTGGATGGCTTTGCTGCAATGGGA
>NW_020686668.1:0-2758 GCF_002925995.2 Terrapene triunguis
GTCCCTAGCTTATAACTGAAATTCTTATTAGTCATCCCTAAATGCATCACCTTACACTTCTCACTATTAAATCTCATCCTATTACTATTACTCCAATTTACAAGGTCATCCAAGTCTCCCTGCAGAATATCCCGATCCTTCTCCGAGTTGGCAATGCCTCCCAACTTTGTGTCATCCGCAAACTTTATCAGCCCACTCCTACATTTGGTTCCGAGGTCAGTAATGAATAGATTAAATAAAATCGGACCCAGAACTGAACCTTGAGGAACCCCACTGGTGACCTCCCTCCAATCTGACAGTTCACCTTTCAGTACTACCCGCTGCAGTCTCCCCTTTAACCAGTTCCTTATCCACCTCTGGATTTTCCTATCGATCCCCATCTTATCCAATTTAACCAATAATTCCTCATGCGGAACCGTATCAAACGCTTTACTAAAATCGAGGTATATTAGATCCACCGCATTTCCTTTATCTAGAAGGTCTGTTACTTTCTCAAAGAAGGAGATCAGGTTGGTTTGGCACGACCTGCCTTTCGTAAACCCATGTTGTAATTTGTCCCAATTGCCATTCACCTCAAGGTCCTTAACTACTTTCTCCTTCAAGATTTTTTCCAAGATCTTACATACTACAGAAGTTAAACTAACAGGCCTGTAGTTACCCGGGTCACTTTTTTTCCCCTTCTTGAAAATAGGAACCACATTAGCTATTCTCCAGTCCAACGGTACCACCCCCGAGTTTACAGATTCATTAAAAATTGTCGCCAAGGGGCTCGCAATTTCTCGCGCCAGTTCCTTCAATATTCTAGGATGAAGATCATCCGGTCCGCCTGATTTAGTCCCGTTTAGCTGGTCAAGTTTGGCTTCCACCTCTGATACTGTAATGTCTATCCTCCCTCCTCTATTCCCCTCTGTCCTATTCCCTCTATTCCTAAACCCTTCATTAGCCTTATTAAAGACCGAAGCAAAATATTCATTTAGATATTGTGCCACGCCTAGATTATTCTTAATTTCCACTCCATCCACATTCTTCAGCGGTCCCACTTCCTCTTTCTTTGTTTTCTTCCTATTTATATGGCTATAAAACCTCTTACTATTGGATTTAATTCCCCTTGCCAGGTCCAACTCTACACGGCTTTTGGCCTTTCTCACCGCATCCCTACATGCTCTAAACTCACTAAGGTAGGTTTCCTTGCTGATCCCTCCCTTCTTCCATTCTCTGTACGCTTTCTGTTTTTTCTTAATTGCACCTTTGAGACTCCCGCTCATCCAGCTAGGTCTAAATCTCCTGCCCACTAATTGTTTTCCCTTTCTCGGGATACAGGCCTCAGACATCTCATGCAACTTCTGCTTGAAATAATCCCAGGCGTCATCTGCCTTTAGATCCCTAAGTATGTTAGCCCAATCCACTTCCCTAAGTAGTTGCCTTAATTTATTAAAGTTGGCCTTTTTGAAATTGTAAACCTTAGTTACAGTATCATTTCTGTTAATCCTTCCATTTAGTTTAAACCGAATTAGCTCATGGTCACTCGAGCCAAGGTTGTCCCCTACAACCATTTCTTCAACGAGGTCCTCACTACTCACCAGCACTAAATCTAAAATGGCATCCCCCCTCGTTGGTTCAGTTACTACTTGATGAAGGAATTCATCTGCTAGCACGTCTAAGAACATCTGAGCCCTGTTATTGTTACTAGCATTTGTTACCCAATCTATATCTGGGAAGTTAAAGTCCCCCATGATGACACAGTTCTTATCAGTTTTTACTTCCCTAAAAACATTAAGTAGTTCTCTGTCCGCCTCCAGGCTAGATCCCGGCTGTCTATAGCACACCCCAAGCACTATCTCGGGGGAGGCTCTAGTAGTTCTTTTACGCAGTGTAATTATTGCCCATACAGACTCCGTCTTATCCATTCCATCACTTATTATTTCTTTACATTTTAGCTCATTATTGACATATAATGCCACTCCCCCACCTTTACCTTTTTTCCGGTCATTCCTAAACAGCACATACCCTTCCATACCTGTACTCCAGTCATGACTACCGTTCCACCACGTTTCGGTTATTCCTACGATATCAGGTTTCATTTCTTGGACCAGGAGCTCCAATTCCTCCATTTTGTTACCTAGGCTTCTCGCATTGGTGTATAAACATCTTACCGTATGCTGTTTATCCTTTCTCCCATTAGTTGTGCAATTTGGAACGGACCCCATGCTGTCCATCCGCCCCCTCTTTCTTATGTTCAATTCCCTACCCCTACATATGTCTGTGCTTATCACCTCACACTCCTTTTCAGTGTTGGAATCTGGCGTGGAGATTAACTGAACATCTCCCAACCGTCTCCCTCAAATTCCTAGTTTAAAGCCCTTTTGATGAGATGAGCCAGCCTCCCTCCCAGAAGTCTATTCCCTTCCCTACTCAGGTGAAGTCCATCCCGCGAGAACAGCTGTCTGTCCCCAAAAGCCTCCCAGTGGCCATACATCCCAAAGCCCTCCTTATAGCACCACTCCCTTAGCCAGCTATTTATCCTCACAATTCTGTCAGCCCTTTGCTGTCCTTCTCTAGGAACAGACAGAATCCCACTAAAGATAATCCGAGCCTCCACTTCCTTAAGCGTCTTCCCCAGCCTGGCGTAATCTCCCTTAATTCTCTCTAGTGAGAACCTAGCCGTGTCGTTCGTTCCTACGTGAAGGATGATCAAAGGGTTCTTACCTGCTCCTTTTAGGATCCTTTTCAACCGCAGGTCCACATCCCTTATCTTAGC
>NW_020686669.1:0-3959 GCF_002925995.2 Terrapene triunguis
GCCGCCCCTTACCAGGTGCCGCCCCAAGCATGTGCTTGGGTGCCTGGTGCCTGGAGCCGGCCCTGGCTGTAGAAGAAGGGAGAAAACAGGGGCTGTCAGGAAATCTATGTAGTGGAGAAACTGCCTCAGTGGAAGCCAGAGCTGATTGAGGGATCAGATTTATGTATTGTTTAAAATGAATAAGTAATTACATATTTTAAGTAAGCATCAAAAGATGTATGGCATCAAATGATGGTCAATTTCTACACAAAGCAAATTCACTAAGTATGTGTTTACCAGGACAACTGGGGGCTCAGGGAGAGCGAAGACAGTAACTGTCACAAAGATACAAAAAGTACTTTAAAAACTAGAATGTATATTATTTCAAGACCTGCACAAAACATCTTAAAAGCATATAAATATACATTATCCCATTGGTTGACATGAGAGTTAAGACAAAAAAAGAAGGAATGAAAATGGAAGGTTTTAGGAGGAAATGAAAAGTATGATATGGAATGCACAGTCCGAGGGGTGGGAAACAGGGGCCAGGGAGCAAGTACCAAGTGAGAACCAAAAAATAAAGACACCAGGACCTCTTTGATGAAGTGTTCCTCACACAGGCTTCTCTGGAGTGAGGATGTCTTGCAACATGTCCCAGAATACAGAGAAATTGCTTAGTTTGCCTCTTCAGAATCCTTTCTATCTTATTACTTAGTACTTTTAACCATGAATGGCATTTTATAAACATAAAACTAATTCACACAATGCTGTTATGAGGCAAGATTGTAGTATTATTATCCTCCCTTGTACAAATAAATAAATGCAGACAGAGAGGGCAAATCCCAAACCCACAGAGAAAGTTAATGTTAGTGGCAGGATTAAAACTTGGGAGTTCTTGGTTCCCAATTATCTGCTTAGGTCACATTACTCTTCATTAACTATACAATATTACTCATTTCAATATTCAGTAAGTGCTAGTATTGCAACGGCCAGTGGGTAAAATAATTTTAATATAAGTGAAGAGCAGGGAAAGGCCATGAATTTCAAAGCAGGGTTTAATTTCACTCAGACCACAGTGTAAAAGACTATACTTTTCCTTAGCAATTCTCGCTGAATTGCCACTGTTGGCCATTTGTACTCTTTCTAGTTTTTTCCAGCTATTTACTGCTATGATTGGAGTGATTTAAAAAAATAATTGTAATGCATTTTATAAGGAAAAATAACCTTTTACTGTCAAGTAACGTAAGCCTGCGGAGCAATCTTTACTTGTTAATTCCTATGGTCCCATTTCAAGTCCCATATTACTGATGGCTCCTCCTTCCCTACTCTGTTTCTAAGTATAAGGAATAACACTCCTATATTTAAAGGATAAGAAAGTAAGTATCTCTCAGCATTATAATGGGGGGAGTGATTGTACTCAGAAGTGTGGCTGCACTGAGTCCATCACCTAAACAGATGCCTAATTCATAATCAGAAGGGGTGAGGAGCATCTGGTTTTCTAAATGAATGTCATTTCTATCTCCTTTTCTGAGGCCGACTAGTTACCACCTCTCTCTGCATGGTCCTTTTTATATTTATGGCCAGACTGCTCCCTTAGTTAAACCTTTGACCTTTCCCAGAGTGCAGGAAAAGGCAGGAGAGAAGCTTCCGCCTGACCTGTCCCACTCCCCTTCCACTGATAGAAAGACACAGATTTCTGCAACAAATTGGGAATTATGATGCCATGTTAATTGATTACAAAAACATTTGATAATCTTTGACTTTACAGAAATAATTTAACTGTGCATCTAAATATTAAAAAAGAGACACCAATTATTTCTGTGCACTAGAGTAGAAGCACTGCATTCCCATGGTGCTCAGGAGCTCTTTTCCTTCCCTTCTTTTGCTGCTCCTCAGCTGCAAAGGATTCCTTACGATGAAATGGATCTTCATATGGGAAAAATCTAACTTTGGTTAAACACTGTATTTAGTAAATATTTTAAAACTTAGTTTTGACTTTTAAATGCAAGAGTAAAGAACCTTTCAATGTTAAGCTAAGCTTACCTTTCACTTTAAATACTAATTTATTAAAAAAATCAGATGAATTATAGATTTGATTTTTTTTAATGTTTGGTTCCTGCTGTGTAAAAGCCTTTGCTGCTATATACAAAATATGAGATATTTCCAATATTGTTGCAATCTTCTCAATCCACAGCAGATTTCCCATTGATGTCAGTGACAAGTTTTCAGAGAGATCAAGTCTTTATGTAGTAGCCTAACTTTAATTTATTCAGTCCCTTACTATCACATTCAGCATCACTCAGTGAGAAAATCTGCTCCCCTTTAGGTCACCACTACTTCTGCCCTCTATCTTATTTCCTTAACCTTCTTTCTATGTTTTTCTCTCCCCTTTCCCCTACATTTGAAAGTCTCCTTTGTTCTTCATTTTGTATTCCTTCCATGCAGCAACTCCTAATTCCCAACTCCTTGAGGGGTCTTCTTCCACACCTTTTCCTGTTCCATTTGCTAGAATGACCAGCAGTGAAATAGTTAATGTTGACATTGATGTGTCATCATTGGGCTTTAGTGCTGACATTTCAAGGGGAGTGAGACAGTTCACACCCCAAGGAAATTGTATCTGACTATCTGCAGACTCAGGTAGACATCATTGTGTAAGTTTACACTTGATTCATATTTGGGAGGTGTTCCTTGAAACCACGAGCCCTAGAAACTTGCTTTTTTGTAAAAAAAAAAGATGAAAGCTGAGATTCTGGAGAATCTAAATACGTCGTGCAGGCCAAAAAAATGGTTACCTCCCTCTCGTGACTGTTGTACTTCAAGATGTGTTGCTCATGTCCATTCCAAGTAGGTGTGTGCATGCCACGTGCAATCGTAGGAAGATTTTTCCCCTAGCGGTACCTGTCAGGCCAGCTGTGGAGCCCCCTGGAGTTGCGCCTCCATGCCAGTGCATATAGGTCCCTGCCGGTCCGCCGCCTCTCCAGTTCCTTCTTGCCGGATACTCCGACAGAGGGGAGGCGGGTGAGTATTGGACATGAGCAACATATCTCGAAGAACAACAGTTACAGAGGTAGGTAACTGTTTTTTCTTCTTCGAGTGCTTGCTTGTGTCAATTCCAAATAGGTGAATCTCAAGCCTTACCTAGGAGGTGGGGTCGGAGTTTATGGAATTGCTGATTGTAGCACCGCTCTGCCGAAAGCTGCATCATCTCTGGCCTGCTGTGTAATGGTGTAATGTGAACTAAAGGTATGGATCAACGACTACGTCTCTGCCCTATAGATGCCCTGGATAGGAACCAGGGTGGATAAAAATCAATTATGTTTTTTAAAAAAATAAAAAAATCCGATTTTTATTTAAATTGGATTTTTTTGATAAAATGCTTTTTGAGGGAAAAAAACTATCTAAAGATCGTTTTAATTAAAATACATTATAGCTCAAAGATATCTCATCATGGAATAGGAATTATAAATTCTAATTCTATAGTATGAGACAATATATTCATGTAATGTTTAAGAAAAGTTTTGTAAATGAGTTCCAATAGTTCATGGATTAGGGACCCAATCTTATGAGATTCTAGGGGCTTCTGTACAGATTATTTAGGTCAGTGGTTCCCAAACTTGTTCCGCCGCTTGTGCAGGTAAAGCCCCTGGCGGGCCGGGCCGGTTTGTGTACCTGCCGCGTCCGCAGGTTCGGCCGATCGCGGCTCCCAGTGGCCGCGGTTCGCTGCTCCGCTTCCAGCAGCTCCCATTGGCCCGGAACAGCGAACCGCGGCCACTGGGAGCCGCGATCGGCCAAACCTGCGGACGCGGCAGGTACACAAACCGGCCCGGCCCGCCAGGAGCTTTCCCTGCACAAGTGGCGGAACAAGTTTGGGAACCACTGATTTAGATTAATCTTTCTATATACCCAATGGGACTCAGTGCTCAGTCTAGAAGATACCATCAGAGATGCTTAGTTTTGCAGTTCTCAAACTGTGGATTTTT
>NW_020686670.1:0-4311 GCF_002925995.2 Terrapene triunguis
TACTTTTCAATGGTGCTGCAAGCACTGGTGGACCATCGGGGACGGTTTACAAACATCTACGTCGGATGGCCGGGCAAGGTTCATGACGCTCGCGTGTTCAGGAACTCTGGTCTGTTTAGACGGCTGCAGGAAGGTATTTACTTCCCGGACCACAAGATAACTGTTGGGGATGTGGAGATGCCTACAGTGATCCTTGGGGACCCAGCCTACCCGCTAATGCCCTGGCTCATGAAGCCCTATACTGGCGCCCTGGACACAGAAAAAGAACTGTTCAACTACCGGCTGAGCAAGTGCAGAATGGTGGTGGAGTGTGCTTTTGGCCGTCTCAAAGGGAGATGGAGAAGCTTACTCACTCGCTGTGATCTCAGTGAAACCAATATCCCCATCGTTATTGCAGCTTGCTGTGTGCTCCACAATCTGTGTGAGAGCAAGGGGGAGACCTTTATGGCGGGGTGGGAGGTTGAGGCAAATAGCCTGGCTGCTGATTACGCCCAGCCAGACAGCCGGGCGATTAGAAGAGCCCAGCGGGACGCGCTGTGCATCCGGGAGGCTTTGAAAGCCAGTTTCAAGGCTGAGCAGGGTACCCAGTGACTTTTAAGTTTGTGGACACAGAAGCAGAACTTGCCCCCGTTTCTTTACCCAGTTGCCGTCGACTATCCTCTCCAATTACATACCCCCTTCACCCCCTTCCCAAAAAATAAAATCTGTTCTGTTTTGTTAAAGGACACCGTTGTCTTTATTACTGTTTTCGCGGGAATGTTTTAAACCTGGGACGCAGACTGTGGCGGGGGGCGGGTTTAGGGTTGTGATGCAAATGATGCTTCTAAACTCCAGGAATGACAGGCTCCGCGGTGGTGGACTGGTTGTTTCAACGGAGCCTGCCAGCCCTCCTGGCCGGGACTGCGTGTATGTGTCGGCTATGTGACTGTCTTGCAGGGGGAGGAGGGTTACAGATCCCCTGCTGCGCGGCTCTGTGATGCAGGGTAAGGACCGCTGCATAAGATCTGTAACTGCCCTCCCCCGCCACCAAGTCACAGAGCAACACCACCCCCCCCACCACACAAAACATGAAAACCACCTCCCAGACTGACCAGGATAACCAGTCACTGCACTGTATATGTGCCCTGCTGCTGCACCTGCCCCCTGCTAAAGGTGACTGTCCTGTCCAATGACCAAGCCCCTTCCCCCCCCTTCAGACAGACTCCCCTCCAAAAGAAGAGGATGGAAACAGAAATGAACAGAAACGTATTCTTTATTAACAACCGCACATGGAACGGGGGCGTGAAACTTGGACGGGGTCTTGTGTGAGGCGGGTAGGAAAGGACTTTTCAAATTTTGGGGAATGAGAGCCTTCTAGTGGTAGAGCAGTCTGCAGGGGTGGAGTGAAATTTTTCACGGCCCCTTCCACCCCTCCGTGTTTGGACTTTGGGTGAGGGGGGTATGGGACTTGGTGGCGGGGCAGGGCAGTTAGAGAGAGACTGCAGCGGGGCTCTCTCCTCCTGCCTCCGGTCCTGCAGAACATCCACAAGGCGGCGGAGCGTGTCCGTTTGCTCCCTCATTAGTCCAAGCAGCGTTTGAGTAGCCTGCCTGTCCTCCTGTCGCCACCTCTCCTCCCGTTCAATGTTTGCCCGGTGCATTTGGGACAAGTTCTCCCTCCACTGTGTCTGCTGGGCTGCCTGTGCTCGGGAGCATGCCATTAGTTCAGCAAACATGTCTTCCCGTGTCCTCTTCTTCCTCCTCCTAATGTGCGCTAGCCTCTGGGCAGATGTGGCTGTGGGAATTGGAAAAAGGGAGTGAATTCCTGAGACAGAGCAATGTATCTGTGAACAGAGAACATAGTCTTTCTCTGTGAACAAGACCATGCAGAGCACCTATCACACGCGCACTGAGGACAAGGTCGAATTTTCGGCCCTCTTCTACAGTGCCTGCGGTCTTGCTGTGGCGAGCTGAGGAGCAGGGCTGGACACCGGACTTTGTCTAGCTGGCAAACATGGTAAGCCGTAGACTTGTGGCCGCTTAAAACTTTAAGAGTGGCACTGGCCTCCTTTCACATAGAAAGCAATGCGAGTCTCTGCTGGCAGCAATCCTGCAAGCATGAACTCTGGACCTGTCCCACCCCCTCGCGGCTGTAAACCGCGTGGCTGTAAACCGGCGGTTGCAGTTCTGTAAAGGGACGGGCAAGCAGTCCCAATACTAACTTTCCCCTACCTAATTCACAGCAGGGAGTCATGCCAGACATCACCCTCCTGAAGGTCTCGGAGAGCCAGAAGGAGAAGATGCTCCGGGACAGCCTGCAGAAACCGGGTCCATTTGCTGCAATGCTCTGCAAGGCCATGATCCCGGAGTACCTGCTGGCGTTGTGGCAGGGAAACGTGTCCTACCACGGGGGGCCTAATAAGCTCTCCCTGCCCAGGAACCTGCTCATGAGGCTGGAAAAACACCTGCAGGAGGCGTATGAGGAGTTCTCCCCGGAGGATCTCGCCTCTATCCCCGGTTACATTGACCAGTTCTTGGCTTAGGTGCCCTTGGAGGGACAAATGACTGCAGGGTTTTGGGCACTATAATCATGAAGCGGACATTGTGAAATTTTTTGAAAATGGTTCGGACTACATATTGAGGCGCCCAAAGACAGACTAATCATGATACACTTTGCACAGATTCCCCTTTTGTTTGACTTTCCTGTTTACATGTTTTGAAGCACTTTACCCACTGTTAATATTTTAAATCTTCCTGTTTTGTTGTAAATAAATGTTTACATGTTTTAAAGCACTTTAGCTACTGTTAATATTTTAAATATGCCAGTTATGTTGTAAATAAATGTTTAGATATTTAAAACACTTACTGCTTGATCCTTCCCCTGAATCTGTGTCTGGGGTAACGGCGGGGGACGGTTGGTAGGGGATCTCTGTCAGGGTGATGAAGAGCTCCTGGCTGTCGGGGAAATCAGCGGTGCCAGCGCTGTCGATTGCCTCGTCCTCCTCATCTCCTTCTTCATCTTCCCCGTCCGCTAACATGTCGGAGGAACCGGCCGCGGACAATATCCCATCCTCAGAGTCCACGGTCAGGGGTGGGGTAGTGGTGGCGGCCGCACCTAGGATGGAATGCAGTGCCTCGTAGAAACGGGATGTGTGGGGCTGGGATCCAGAGCGTCCGTTTGCCTCTTTGGTCTTCTGGTAGCCTTGTCTCAGCTCCTTGATTTTCACGCGGCACTGCGTTGCATCCCGGCTGTAGCCTCTCTCTGCCATGGCTTTAGAGATCTTCTCATAGGTCTTTGCATTCCATCTTTTGGAGCGCAGCTCGGAAAGCACGGACTCATCTCCCCACACAGCGATGAGATCCAAGACTTCCCGATCCGTCCATGCTGGGGCCCTCTTTCTATTGGATTGCACGGCCATCTCTGCTGGAGAGCTCTGCATCGTTGCCACTGCTGCCACTGCTGCTGAGCTCGCCACGGTGTCCAAACAGAAACTGCGCTTCAAACTGCCCAGACAGGAAAAGGAATTCAAATTTTCCCGGGGTGTGGCTGGTCAGAGCATCCGAGCTCGGACTGCTGTCCAGAGCGTCAACAGAGTGGTGCACTGTGGGATAGCTCCCGGAGCTATTAGCGTCGATTTCCATCCACACCTAGCCTAATTCGATATGGCCATTTCGAATTTAGCGCTACTCCTCTCGTTGGGGAGGATTACAGAAATCGATTTAAAGAGAGCTCTATGTCGAACTAAATGGCTTCCTGGTGTGGACGGGTGCAGGGTTAATTCGATATAACGGCGCTAAATTCGACATAAAAGCCTAGTGTAGACCAGGCCTTAGATATGTTCTTCAATGTTACAAAGGAGCAATTGTGGTACTACCCAGCCATCTGATAGCCACTAACCATGCCGGAGAGTTTTGTGACAGCAGGACGGAAAGGGTCAGTTTATCACTTAGTAAGTTGATGGTTCATGAGGTTGAGGCATGGTGCAGATTCTTTCATATGGATAAAAGTATACAGCAGCATATATGTAAATATGGTACAAATGGCATGTTTTACATATTGGACTTAGAGTAGACCATATGCTGATTAGAACTGATCAACTTATTCATTGCGAATTTAGGCCCCGATCCTGCATATTTTTTCTGCTGTTCTAACCCAAAAGGAGCCCCATTGAAATCAGTGGTGATCCATGCTGTTGCAGGGGCCTGTCCACATGGAACAACTTTCAGGATCAGGGTTCTAGCCCTGTTTTCTATTCTCTAAGCATTCATGACTAAACTTGAGTTTTTAAAAAAAATTTACTTGTTAATTGTAGCTATTCGATCTGCAATTTATAC
>NW_020686671.1:0-1428 GCF_002925995.2 Terrapene triunguis
GTTGCCAAGGAAGGCTAACAGCATTTTGGGCTGTATAAGTAGGGGCATTGCCAGCAGATTGAGGAACGTGATCATTCCCCTCTATTCAACATTGGTGAGGCCTCATCTGGAGTACTGTGTCCAGTTTTGGGCCCCACACTACAAGAAGGATGTGGAAAAATTGGAAAGAGTCCAGTAGAAGGCAACAAAAATGATTAGGGGGCTGGAGCACATGACTTATGAGGAGAGGCTGAGGGAACTGGGATTGTTTAGTCTGCAGAAGAGAAGAATGAGGGGGGATTTGATAGCTGCTTTCAACTACCTGAAAGGGGGTTCCAAAGAGGATGGATCTAGACTGTTCTCAGTGGTAGCAGGTGACAGAACAAGGAGTAATGGTCTCAAGTTGCAGTGGGGGAGGTTTAGGTTGGATTTTAGGAAAAACTTTTTCACTAGGAGGGTGGTGAAGCACTGGAATAGGTTACCTAGGGAGGTGGTGGAATTTCCTTCCTTAGAGGTTTTTTTGGTCAGGATTGACAGAGCTGTGGCTGGGATGATTTAGTTGGGAATTGGTCCTGCTTTGAGCAGGGGGTTGGACTAGATGACTTCCTGAGGTCCCTTCCAACCCTGATATTCTATGATTCTATGATTAAGGGCCATTACAGCAGCTTGTGATTATTAGACTGCAGCAGCACTGTGGGCACACCTCTAGTACAGCCCTGCTACGGGGAGCTATTTTTGCTTATTGATATTTAACTGATGTGAATTCGGTTTGCTATAAACATAGATGCAGTGGGAACATATTATTGTCTCATTTGTAAAGCAGAATGAGAGCTTTCATAAGTTATGGAACCTAGGGTTACCATATTTCAGCAAGCAAAAAAGAGGACGGGAGGAGCCCTGCCCCTGCCCCTCCCACTTCCCGCCCCCCTCAGAACCTCCAACCCTCCCCCCATTCCTTGTCCCCTGACTGCCCCCTCCTGGGACCCCTGCCCCTAACTGCCCCCCAGGACTCCACCCCCTATTTATGTACAGGCGTGACTACCTGCCCTTTCCTGGTTATTATACGCGGCCAGTCCGCGTCCACATCCAGTAGTTAAAAAAAAAAATAAACTAATAATTTAAATTGGAATTTCATCCATTAATAAGTATTTATTATATAATTAAAACCATTCTATTGAAGGACAGATATTAAATAACACTAAATAAGTTAATGTTCAAAACAATATTAAAAATTTGAAAATTTAGAGCATGGAAACCAAAATAGCTAAAATTTAGTTTTGGCAAGATACACGGAATGGAAACTCCGGGATCTTTACCTGTCACTGAATATAGCCATCATACCAATAGTGGAATATAAAACAAGTCTACATATACTCTCCTTAAAATTTTTACTTCTGTCCATTCCCAATAATTGTAACAAATCATTATTACCTTCACTCCACTTGCCAC
>NW_020686672.1:0-1250 GCF_002925995.2 Terrapene triunguis
GCAGGTTGCAGTCGCAGATGAAGGGGTTGTGAGCCAGGTGCCTGGGGCGGGATGCAGAGGGGAGGAGGGGGATGCTGGCCCCAACGCTGAGCGTTACTGGCCAGGCCCTGAGCTGGGGGTGCCGCCCCCCATGGGCAGGGCCCCCGGCTCGCAGCTCGCACCAAACCCCGCAGGGCTCTAGGGACTCTGGGTAAATTACAGCAACCCCCAGCCTGGCCCCTCTGCACTGCCCTGGGGCCTGCGGAGCTGCTCATGCCCCCCAGCCCCAGCCAGCTCCATGCTGCCCCACTGAGCCCTGCGTCAGCATGTTGTGCTGGGACCCCCCTGGTTGCTCTGACTTACCCGGTTCCAGGGTTTTCTTCCCCTCTTGGCCCCGGGGGAGCCCAGGATCCGGAGGGCGTGAAGGCCTCTTTGCCCACCCCCCAGCTCCCGGGCTGCACCTCCTGAACCAGAGCCTGCCCCAGGAGACTGCCCTACGTGGGCCATGCAGGGCGGGGCAGGAATCCCCCCAAGCTCCGGGACTTGGCGGCTGGCGCTGCCTGGCACTCACAGCGTCTGGATGGCCCGCAGGGGCGCGAAGGTGCCCTTGGCCAGGCCCTGCAGCTTGTTGTCGTACAGCGAGAGCAGAGAGAGGCTCTGCAGGTCCCCGAAGGTGTCGGCGCGGAAGCAGTTGATCTTGTTGGCGTTGATGAGCCTGGGGGGGGGGGGGCAGGGAGATGTCAAACAGAGACGCAGGCCGGCCCTGCTCTGGGCCCCGCCGACACCGGGGCTGGCACGCCGGGCTCCCGAGAGCAGAGCCGGGCAGGCCCCATCCCCCCGCCCCCTGCCGGAGCCGCCGCGTCCTTACAGAAGCTGCAGCGCGTGGAGTCCCCCGAAGACGCCCCCGGGCAAGTCTGTGATCTTGTTCCCATACAGCACGCTGGAAAAGACAGAGCCGGTCGCTCGCACGCAGCCCCCGGGCATTGGGCTGAGCCCCCAGCCCAGCGAACGGGGATCCCCACAGGACCCCAGGAAGGAGCACGGATCCCCCGACCTCTGCCCCACAGCCCCCAGCTTTACCGACCTCCAGCACGGGCCACCCCACGCTGCTAGGGCCCCCAGCCTCAGGCCTGGCCAGCGATCTTACCTCCGCCGCCAAACCGGACCCACCTCACAGTGCGACACGCTGGCCTCAGCCGAGCCGCGCAACAGACAGGGCTGTTCATCCTCACTCCAGAGAGGCCAAGGACCAAACCTGCAGGGGGCTGCGG